>NC_134483.1:525477764-525569716 GCF_040206685.1 Ascaphus truei
GCCCATTAAGAAGAAACAGGGAAACAGTTCACAAAGAATGGCAATTTGTTGTACATGGGGATAATCATGAATATTCCACTGTTGATGTTTTTTTTGAAACAGAGTTTGGTTCTTTAGATTTCAAGGTGGGTATTGTACCCAAACTGGCACATGATGTGTTAATAGGGACCGACTTTCCCCATTTTCTAAAAATGTGGTCCCCCGCTCAGAATAGCGCCCAGAGTTCAATAGCGGACCATAACGAAGTATTAGAAGAAATAAATCCTTTCCCGTTTTCAGAAATGGAGGTTGACGAGGGCCCAAATAAGAAGGGGGAAAAGGAGGAGTGCTGTAAAATTCCCTTCCCCATCACTACTTTGGTAGGGAATACCCCAAATCAGGATGTTGATCAGACACTTACCACCCCAGAACCGGATAAGACCCTCGCTGACCTAGAGGTCAGTCCTGGGAGTTTTAAGAAGGCCCAGTGGGAGGACCCCACATTAGAGGTAGCAAGGGGAAATATACGGGACCTGAATAGTACTCTTGGCCAACCAGATAGGTCGCTTGCTTACCCCTACTTCGAGGTAGAGAACGACCTAGTATATCGGGTTGATAAAAGAAAATCAGTTACAACTAAACAATTGTTGGTACCACGGACATTCCGTAATGTAGTGTTACACCTCGCACATAGTCATCCATTGGGGGGACACCTAGGGGTGGAAAAGACAAAAGAAAAGGTTCTCCGAAGCTTCTATTGGCCTGGGGTTCTGGCAGAAATTACGAATTATTGTTCCTCATGCCCAGCATGTCAGATCACCGCCCCGTTCAAGGCGTACCGCAGCCCATTGGTACCCCTTCCCATAATAGAGGTACCATTTGACCGGATTGCTATGGATCTAGTAGGACCCCTAATAAAGTCTGCTAGGGGACATCAGCATATATTGGTAATATTAGATTATGCCACCCGATATCCGGAGGCAGTTCCCCTACGTAGCACCTCTGCCAAAAACATAGCAAAAGAGTTAGTAGTTCTGTTTTCCCGGGTTGGAATTCCTAAAGAGATTCTATCTGACCAGGGAACACCGTTTATGTCCCAAGTAACAAAAGAGTTATGTAAACTCCTAAAAATAAAGCATCTCAGAACCTCAGTCTATCATCCACAAACAGATGGTTTAGTGGAAAGGTTCAATAAAACCTTAAAGAGCATGTTACGGCGGGCGGTCGATAAAGATGGGAAAAACTGGGATTGTTTGTTACCGTACCTGTTATTTGCCATTAGGGAAGTTCCCCAATCATCCACAGGCTTCTCCCCGTTTGAACTATTGTATGGCCGACACCCAAGGGGCTTACTGGATATAGCCAAAGAGACTTGGGAACACGAGGTTACCCCTTACAGAAGTGTAATAGAGCATGTTGCCCAGATGCAGGACCGCATTGCTGCAGTCCTACCCATAGTGAGGGAACACATGGAGAAAGCTCAAGAAGCACAGAGGAATACGTATAATAAGGGTGCTAGGGTCAGATTTTTTTTTCCAGGTGATAGGGTACTAGTTCTGGTTCCCACCGTGGAAAGTAAATTCCTTGCTAAATGGCATGGGCCATATGAGGTCTTGGAAAGAGTGGGAGAAGTAAATTATAAGGTAAGACAGCCAGGTAGGAGGAAACCTGAGCAAATTTACCATATAAACCTACTCAAGCCCTGGAAAGATAGAGAAGTCTTGTCAACCCTAGTAACCCCAGGTCCGTCAGAGAGTCAAGAAACTGACCCAGAGGTTAGCATAGCTGAAACCCTGTCCGTTCATCAGAAACAAGAGGTTCAGAATTTAGTGAGCAGAAACAAAGAAATCTTCTCTACACAGCCAGGTAGAACTAGCGTAATTGAACATGACCTAGTCTCTGAACCGGGGGTCCGAGTTAACCTTAAACCGTACCGAATCCCAGAGGCCAAAAGAGAGGCTATAAGTTTAGAGGTTAAAAAAATGCTAAAACTAGGCGTAATTGAGGAATCCCAAAGTGGGTGGAACAGCCCTATAGTCTTAGTCCCAAAGCCAGATGGTACAACAAGGTTTTGTAATGACTACCGGAAACTAAACGCGGTGTCAAAATTTGATACTTACCCTATGCCCAGGGTAGATGAACTTGTAGAGAGACTGGGCAAAGCCCGATATCTCACAACCCTAGACCTAACAAAAGGGTACTGGCAGGTTCCCCTCACAGAAAGGGCAAAAGAAAAGACAGCCTTCTCAACCCCAGACGGCCTCTTTCAGTATAGGGTGCTGCCTTTTGGCTTACATGGAGCTCCCGCCACATTCCAAAGAATGATGGATAAAATTTTAAAACCACATGCTCGGTATGCTGCTGCCTACCTGGATGATGTGGTAATCCATAGTGAAGATTGGCAATCCCACCTTCCAAAGGTCCAAGCTGTGCTCGACGCAGTTCGGTCTGCTGGACTAACTGCTAACCCCGCTAAATGCACCATTGGTCTGGAGGAGGCCAAGTATCTGGGGTATTCTATTGGCAGAGGTTTACTCAAACCCCAAACACTCAAAGTGGAGGCGATACAAGGTTGGCCAAGGCCAGTTACAAAAAAACAAGTAAGGACCTTTTTGGGGTTAATTGGGTACTATAGAAGGTTTATTCCCAATTTTGCGACTAAGGCAACCCCACTAACCGACCTCACAAAAGCAAGAGGACCACTTATGGTAAAGTGGTCCCCCGAAACCGAACAGGCCTTTAGAAGCCTGAAAGAAGCTCTCTGTGCCCAACCAGTGTTGGTCACACCTGACTTCTCCAAAGAGTTCGTAGTCCAAACCGACGCATCTGAGGTAGGGCTGGGGGCGGTACTCTCCCAGGAGTCTCAAGGTGAGGAACACCCCATCCTTTATTTAAGTAGGAAACTAAATCCCCAGGAGAAAAATTACTCCATAGTAGAGAAAGAGTGTCTCGCAATAAAGTGGGCTGTAGAGACGCTCAAATACTACCTGTTGGGGAGAAAATTCCGGTTGGTCACAGATCATGCACCCCTTACCTGGATGTGTCAAAACAGGGAAAAGAATGCTAGAGTGACCAGGTGGTTCCTAAGCCTACAACCCTTTAAATTTTCTGTGGAACACAGGTCAGGGCACAAACATGGCAATGCTGACGAGTTGTCAAGGATGCACTCCCTAATATCCATGGTCGCTCATCCCTCAGGGTCTGAGCTGGGGGGGAGGATATGTGACAGAAACCAGGGGATTGTAATAAATTCCATATATAGGGCTCCCAGGATACTGAACAGTTTCTATCCTGTCTGGCCTGGGAGTGCAGCCTTATAATACATGCACTCCATCCCACAGTTTTGGGCAAGCGCTGGAACTGAGGGATTTCTGTCACCTGTCATGCTAATTAGAAATCAGGTATGTAAGACTGATTTCCTGTTTGCTCTTGTCTCTTCTCCAGAGCCTGGAAGGCTGCTGAACACAGTGGGGAGAAGCCCCTTCCCCACACAGGTTCAATTGTTCTATTCATTTGGCTAACTCTGCAAAAGTACCTTGTTTTGTTGTTGGAAAGTGGAAAAGCCACTTCCACCCTGAGTTAGGGAAATCTAAGTTAAGTTATCGCTCAGGTGAGCAGTTTTTGTTTTGATGTGTTTTGTTGTATGCACTGTGGCAGTCTCAGTGCCTGGGACTGAATAAACCAGGCACAGCCTGTTTAAAGGAACAGTACGTGACGCCTCCTCATTTAACCTACCCCAAAAGACCGTGTTCTAACCATCCCGGACAAGCAGAGGAGCCCCGGAGTAAGCTGTTTGTCACAATATATATATATATATATATATATATATATATATATATATATATATATATATATATATATATATATATATATATATATATATATATATTGTGACATAGTCCAAAGATGTTAGGCAGCTTTCTGCCCCGTTTTAGGTCAGAAAGTGCAGGAATAGTTAAAAATGATCCATTCCACAGCTTCACATTTACTCAGGCTGGTGGATGGAAAATGCAGACCACAGTTTACAATGTATCTAGTTCTCCCTCACCTGCCCTCCTAATCACTAGCACATGTATTTAGAGCAGAGAGGTTTGCTTTTCAGACTCTCTCCTTAGAGCCTGGGGGCTGGGGGTGTCGCTGCTCCCCGGAATCCAGTTCGGGGTGGACGGCCCCTCCAAGTATCACAGTACCAGAGGATTTGCCTGGACACTTGGGACCGAGTTCCCACCACAAACAGATAAGACAAACAAATATGTATTGCTGTTTCTAAAAGACTATGCTGTATCTAGTGACCCTAAATGAGAGGGCATTGTTTTAAGCTGGGGAACCAGGTTAGTTGGCCCAGCAGCAGTTAGAGGCTGATTATGATGTGTAGTTAGATCCCTGAAAGGGATAGGATTTTGTTTATATAATTTGGTTTCTTGTTACTTGAAATAACAGTGTGGGAAATACTATGACACTGATATAAGTGAACCGCTGAATGAAAATGTCTGAGTGCCTCTAACCTACACATGTTAAAGCTGCAGTACCTTACTTGGATGAAAATAAAGCAGGCAGAAGCCTGAGTTAAGCAACATAATACTTTGAATTTTCCTGTTTGTTGTATAATTATACCTAGAAGAGTGTGTCGGGAAGAACCCAGACAGACGTCAGCGCTACAAAAGAGGGGCGTTTGTCACATATGGTGGAGAATGCGGGTCGAAACTAAAAAGTCTGTGGGTTTGCAAATAAATGCGGGGGTTTAAAATGGCCGCCCAGCTGAACTAAAGTACAGATGCTATGAGTGAAGTCTGTCCCACTGTGTATATCAGTTGTGCTTCTAGCATACACAGAGAATGTGCGAAGTGTGGATGCAATAGCACCCTGAACCCAAACAGAAAACCAAAATGTTTTGCTGAAGAAAAAAAAAAAAAAATTGCATCTAGCAAGTGCTGTTTGTAAAGCTAATGCCTTTTGCTGAAGTGAGTGGATTTGCAGCTATCAAGTGCTGTATGTAAGTTGCTGAAGTGAATGAAATTGCAGCTAGCAAATTGTCCCTGCCGGGTTTCTAAAATGGCCGACGTGAAATGTTTATTGTGTAATGTACGTAACCATACAAAACAGTGTCCCTTCAGGCCATACTATGATCACGACCCTGGAGGAGAGCCGTACCCACAGATGAATTTAGTATGCTGGGCCTGTCGTGAAGTAGGTCACTTGGAAGATGTGTGCCCCAAAATTTTCAAAGACAAACAGCTGCAAAAGAAAGCAACGCCCTGTGAGTGCAAGCAGATGTGGAAGCTGATACCAGTGAGTGTGTGCCCAGTACCACTGATATCTCTGGAGCTAATAAAGCAAAAAGAAAGAAGAAGAAAAAGAAAACTGTTCCTCAAGTCACTTGGGAAGTGACTGAGCCACTTGAACCTGCGCTGTCAGGACATGCGTCAGAAAGGCACCGAGATGAGCAACAGCCCATACTGCTGCGGCCGAGTTTATTCGAGCATTTGCCCGTTCTCGGCCGCAGCAGTAACCTGGCGCGTGCCGGAGGGTGCCGGGCGCGCGCCAAAGCAGCGGAAGAGCGCCCTCCGATCGGGGCGCTCTCCCTACCGCTGCCGGGTCCGCCGGGTCCCCCGGAACCCCCTGCCGCTGTCCCGCGATCGCGGGACACCAGGGCTCTCTCGGGGAGCCCTGGACGTGCGTGCAGGGGGCGCTGACACCCGATGACGCGTGACCACGCATCGGTGACGCGCGGCACGCCGAGGGAGTGGGGCTAGCAAGCCGGGGCATCCCCCGGCTTGCGTAACTAGCCCTGCTAGGATAAAGTGTATCGGTAGTGTAGTGCCTGGCGAAATCGTCCCAGGAATGACGACACGCCTAGAGATGACAAAGGCTACTGCTACCACCATAGGCAGAGAGCAAGCGAATCAAAGAAAACAAGAACTGACTGGAAACTATGCTATGAGATGTCCCAGAAAGGTGTGCAAAACTTCATCACAGAGTTGGGGGTTTCTCGGCAAGAGGCTAGCGCGCTTAAAGCAGAGCTGGAACTCTCACGCCATGAGGTCTACGCTCGCAGCACAGAGCTGTGTACATTGAAGGAAACCTATGAGAATACCCTGAGTAATTTAGAGACTGTAAAGATAGAGAATGTAAGTCTGACACAGAAAAATTCAGACTTGACTGACCAGATCAGTGAAGGTGATAAGAAGATTCACCAAGCAGGAAAAGTGGAGAAGCAATTGATCCAGGAAAAGTTAGAAATACAGGAAGCACTGCAGAATACAGAATCAGCGGCGATCCAGGCGACACAAACTGCAGAGCTCCAAAAAATGGAGGCGCTGATGCAAATCCAGAGTAAGCACCAGGAAGAGGTGAAGACCCTGAGGGAGGTCTGGCAGGGTCAGGTTGAAGAGCTGCAGAAGCAGATGGCTGAGCGAGAGATACAGTGCGCCATGAGGGAGGATTTGTCCGTTCGTCAGGTGGTCTGCCTGACATTGCGCTATGAAAGCGAGATCGCTGATATCTACAAGCAGCTGGACCACACGGCAAATGAGGGGGCCGGCTGCAGCTGGAGCTGGACAAGACCCGGAAGGAGCACCTGCGGCTGCAGGTCAAGAATAGAGAAAAGGAAACAGAGTTAAACCTTGCTCTGAAACAGATGACGGACATGGAGTCGCAACTCAACTCTAAAGAAGTTGAATTAGCAGCCGCACTGAGTGGAAAAAGAAATAAAGAAGGACAGCAACAAAGACGCTACCAGGACATGGGAGAAGCTGCTAAAGTGGTTCAGTCGGGCTATCAATCCTACCTCCTAACCAAGCAAGCTGTACGTTCCTATACGTGTATCTTCAATGCTGTTGCAATATTACGATTTGCTATAAAGATGAAGTTGGAGAAAGAGATTCCAAGGCTAAAAGAGACACGGTCACAAAAGAAGACCAGGGAAAGTAAACTCAATGCCCTCACTGATAACAAAGAAGAAGGAGAAAGAATTGACTTTAATTGTGCTGCTATTATTCCAGAAACAGATGGGCACCTTCCTGAGAATACTGAGAATATTCTCCCTGATCTGGGATTCAAAAATCCAGATCCTCAATTTCATGTATGTTGTCCAGATGATTATCAAACTAGTGAACACACCCAGGCCACCACAGAAGATGTTTTAGCCAAGTGGGTGGCAGTTCCTGAAAACACAAACTTGATGAAAAATCCTGATGACATTGTTAATATGGACTACGCTTATACAGAGGCAATTGGGTCTCCAAAACCCAAAGGCCTGGTAATGCCCCGAAAAGGGAAATCAAAGATTTCTGATGAGAGGAGACATCTCAGTAAGAAGAGCCTAGAAGGTTCAAAGATTGACAAGAAAAAGCGACTAAGGTCAATGCTGCGCCTGAATAGTTCCAGATCTCGCCACTCTGGACCACAGTGTGGAGCCAAGGACAATCCAGTCCGAGTGTCTCGTCAGTGGCTGAAGAAAGAGTCCAGTCATTTGCAGGCTACAGCGGGTGTTGAAATAAAGTCAGAGGATGTAATGGACTGGAAGTCAATGAAAAAAAAATGTTTGGGGAACTGACCGATATATTTTTTTATTACACGTGTGGACTATGTCACGGACACTTAACTTTGCAAATAAGCTAGTGTAGTTATGCTATATTAGGCCTCTAGAATAAGCATTTTGTAACTATTGCAATGTTCTCTGTGTTGAAAATGTAGCTAAACTACAAATTACTATACAGGGTTGATGGCCCTTTTGGTTGGTAAATATATAATGAGGTTCATATTCTAGAGTAGAAAAGAAAAAAACCCAGGGAGGAAATAGAAACTGTCTGGTTTTGTGAGTATATTTATCATATCCTGGGTTATAAGAATTTGTGCAAGACATTTATTTTTCAAAATACAGTAGTTACCTAGTAGAGAGCAACAAAATATGTTTGCCAAGTATAGTCTCTTATGACGAAACCCATTGTCCATAATTGCCATGGAAAAAAGTTCATATTCGTGTCATGTGAATGTTTAATATTGTACTGGGGAGTTTGCTTAAGTATTTCAGGTAGGACGCTCACCCCAGTGAGGTCCATGGCCGCTCACCCCAGTAGGTGTGAGCTGGGGACGGGGATATGTGACATAGTCCAAAGATGTTAGGCAGCTTTCTGCCCCGTTTTAGGTCAGAAAGTGCATGAATAGTTAAAAATGATCCATTCCACAGCTTCACATTTACTCAGGCTGGTGGATGGAAAATCCAGACCACAGTTTACAATGTGTCTAGTTCTCCCTCACCTGCCCTCCTAATCACTAGCACAGGTATTTAGAGCAGAGAGGTTTGCTTTTCAGTCTCTCTCCTTAGAGCCTGGGGGCTGGGGGTGTCGCAGCTCCCCGGAATCAAGTTCGGGGTGGACGGCCCCTCCAAGTATCACAGTACCAGAGGATTTGCCTGGACACTTGGGACCGAGTTCCCACCACGAACAGATAAGACAAACAAATATGTATTGCTGTTTCTAAAAGACTATGCTGTATCTAGTGACCCTAAATGAGAGGGCATTGTTTTAGCTGGGAAACCAGGTTAGTTGGCCCAGCAGCAGTTAGAGGTTGATTATGATGTGTAGTTAGATCCCTGAAAGGGATAGGATTTTGTTTATATAATTTGGTTTCTTGTTACTTGAAATAACAGTGTGGGAAATACTATGACACTGATATAAGTGAACCGCTGAATGAAAATGTCTGAGTGCCTCTAACCTACACATGTTAAAGCTGCAGTACCTTACTTGGATGAAAATAAAGCAGGCAGAAGCCTGAGTTAAGCAACGTAATACTTTGCATGTTCCTATTTGTTGTATAATTATACCTAGAAGAGTGTGTCGGGAAGAACCCAGACAGGCGTCAGCGCTACAAAAGAGGGGCGTTTGTCACATATGGTGGAGAATGCGGGTCGAAACTAAAAAGAGGGGTGTTTGTCACAATATATATACAGTGTTCGACAAATAATAATAACCACACGCCCGTGGATTTAGGCCGCTGGTGAGCCGTGCTGCGGCTCTATTAATTTTCCCCTGCTCGCGCCAAAATGTTCAATTTTTTTTTTAAAATAAATTAATAAATAATTCCTCTTCCTGATTGGTCTGACGCGCACCCTATCCCCGCTTGCTGCCAGGAGCTCTGACTCGTGGTTTGGCACGCGCAAGCAAAGTTGGCTGCTGGATCCAGCGTGGCCACGTTTCCCATCGGGGAGGTTGGTGTGGCCGTGCGGCATGCCCCCACATACATTCTATTTCCCCCGCATGCCCCCACATACATTCAATTTCCCCCGCATGCCCCCACATACATTCAATTTCCCCCGCATGCCCCCACATACATTCAATTTCCCCCGCATGCCCCCACATACATTCAATTTCCCGTGCATGACCCCACATACATTCAATTTCCTCCGCAGGCCCCCCGATTTCCCCCGCAGGCCAACACACACACCCGATTTCCCCTGCAGGCCCGCCCGATGTCCCCCGCAAGCCCCCACCCCCACATACACCCGATTTCCCCTGCAGGCCCCTCCAATGTCGCCCGATGTCCCCCGCATGCCCCCACATACATTCAATTTCCCCCGCAGGCCCCCCGATGTCCCCCGCAGGCCAACACACCCGATTTCACCCGCAGGCCCCCACATACACCCGATTTCCCCTGCAGGCCCCCACATACACCCGATTTCCCCCGCAGGCCCCCCAATGTCGCCCGATGTCACCCGCATGACCCCACATACCATCAATTTCCCCTGCAGACCAACACATACAATCAATTTCCCCCGCAGGCCCCCTGATGTCCCCCGCAGGACCCCACATACCATCAATTTCCCCCGCAGGCCCCCTGATGTCCCCCGCTGGCCAACACACCCGATTTCACCCTTAGGCCCTCACATACACCCGATTTCCCCCGCAGGCCCCCCCAATGTCACCCGATGTCCCCCGCAGGCCCCCACATACACCTGATTTCCCCCGCAGGCCCCCCAATGTCACCCGATGTCCCCCGCAGGCCCCCCAATGTCACCCGATGTCCGCAACTGAACTTCGGCAACTGAACTGGGGAAAACACCTTTTATCAAAGCCTTTCAGTCTTTTTAATCTTTCTCTGCCACCGCCATTTCCCGGTCTCTGTTGGGGGTGCTGACTTGCTGCCAATCCATATCTGGCGCCGGGTCTCTCTGGGGTCCCTGTGCCGGGCCTTCCTTCACTCACAGTTTTTGGAGGAAATCATCACCTTCTTCGGTTCTTTTATGGAGATGGCCCTGCAGTTCCTGATAACCAGTAGGCCGAACGGGAAGGTCCATCTGTAGCGGATGGCCCTGTCATGGAGTACTTTCGTGACTGGTTGGAGTTTCTTGCACCTGGCCAGGATTATAGGGGAGAGGTCTTGAAATAGCTGGAGGGCAGCCCCCTCAAACCTGCAGGCCCCCTCGGACCTTGACTTCTGGAATACCACCTCCCGTGTGCAGAAGTAATGCATTCGTGCGATGACATCCCGCGGTTGCTCATTCGTCAGTGGCCTACTCCTGAGGGCGTGGTGGCAGCGGTCCATCAGTAGCTCCGCCGCGGGAGTGTCTGGGAGCAGGGTCTCCATCCACAGGGTGATGAATTCCTCAACCTCGGTGACTTCTTCAGGGATGCCGCGTATCTGGATGTTATTGCGGCGATCCCTGTTCTCCATGTCCTCCTGTCGGTCTGCTAGTTCGGAGATCTGGGCCTGCAGGTGGGAGGTCCGCTTTTCAGTTTTCTTCATGCTTTTAGAGGCGGCCGCCATCTTCTCCTCCAGGGCTCCCATGTGCTCCCCCAGTCCCTGAACCTCTTTGCGGAGCTCCTGTATTTCTGCACGGAAGAGTGTCTTCATATTGTTATACAGGCGATCGAAGTCGCAGCGTCGTACTGGTAGATACTCCGGTGCCTCCTCCAGGTCTTCCTCGCAGTCGGAATCTGAACCCGCGGCGGAGCCCGACACCATTCTGCTCCGGCGCCCTTTGCTGCCGATCTGCTTAAATATTTCCGCAGGTCGCCTGTGTTTTTCTTTTTTGAGGTCTGTGGGGTCATCTCCACTTGTTCCCTGGCTTGTTTGTGAGAATGACGGGTCTAAACGAGCGCTTTTAAGTGGGTATTTGTGCTTTATTCAGCTGGCAGGGGAAGGAGCTCAAGGCTTAAGCAGCAATCCACCACACCATTGCGCATGCGCCTCGCTTTAATGTATTTTAATTAATAGTGTTCGGGAGCATGGGGTCCCCTGAGCTGAACCGCATTGATTTCTGCCTCAGAGACCCCCTGCTTCCCGAGTTACAGGCCCCGGTTTGGGGCATCGGTGCCAGTGTCGCCGCCATGTTTATAGCATCCACGTCGCGTATGGGACGCTATAAAGATGGCGGTGACACTGGAACCGATGCCCCATACCTTGCCCAGTAACTCGGGAAGCAGGGTGTTTCTGAGGCAGAAATCAATGCGTTTCAGCTCAGGGGACCCCCTGCTCCGACAGACTATTATTAAAATGTACATTAATGCAGCTTCATTACCATTTGTAGATAGTCGCTACGGTAAGGAATTATTGTTTATTGATATGTGTGTTTTGACAGTAGTGTAGATGTGTAGGGGGTCTCCTGACCTGAACCGCATTGGTTTCAGCCTCAGGGACCCCCAACTACAGGAGATACTGGCCCCTTTATGGGGTGCCAATATCCCCTGCAGAATGTAAATATCCCGGTCACGTGACGCGGGAGCTCGAAAGTGCAGGGGATACCGGCACCCCATAACGGGGCCTGTATCTCCTGAAGTAGCGGGCTCCCAGACCTGAAACCAATGCGCTTCAGCTCATGTACACTATTATTAAAATATATTTATTTAGTGTCCGATCGCCTGTAACAGCCTTGCATGGAGATACAAAATACAAATGTTCCAAGCGGCTTTTTTTTCTATCAGCAAGCGTACGTAAAGTTTAAGAACGCTAGCAGGGGGGAAAAACCAACACGTACGCTGTGGCTGTTTTGAGCCCATACATTAGAAAATGGGCTCAAGACCTTAGTGAATCGCGTCTCCGGCCTCACTTTTTAACGGACGTGCTTTTTGTTTTTATCCGGACGCAAAAGCCTTGAGCTTAGTGCATAGCCCCCTCAGTATCTTACTGGTGCATTACAGAATGCTTTACAAAATGTTATCCTCTTGACCTAATTTAAACCAAAGTTTATTAGAAAACACCACAAACTTTTTTTGTTCTTTACCTGCCTAGCCATTTGTAAACTTAAATTAAATACACATTCAACAGGATATATAGTACACATGTGTCTTATTCGCTCAAATTTCCAGTCGTTATGTCTTTTAAGCTTTGTCACGATCAATAAAACTGCATGGCACACAGCACATGTCTACCAGGCAAACAAGTGTCCTTTGATTTATATTTTTTTGCACTGTGCTTATGTAACACCCACTGATTAATTAGCAATGATGTCCGTACTGAGAAATGCTGTAAACACCTTCTGAACGGATTGTAACATAGTTGCAAACAAACATGAATTTCTTCCACCTTTGAATTAGCAATGTGTCATATCCTTCATGAGCAGCCTTTTGACCTTGTCTGAGTATGACTGGTACAGTACTGTACATCCTTTTTTGCTTATTGGGGTTAACTGAGCACAGTCTGGATATGTTTATACTTTATACAAGCTATTTTTCAGATAATATTTTGATAGTATATTATAAATCTTTACCACACAATTGTGGTATCCAATATCCAATTAAAGAACTCAAAAATCAATAAATGCAAAATCCTCAAATATATATATATATATATATATATATGTATAAACAAAAGAGAACGTGCGCAGCCCATAGCGTAAAAAGCGTATGAAATTTAATATAAAAGTTGAGGAGAGGGAAACAAGCTCACTCACAAACAGAGATAAATATAAGCATTGTATATATCTCCACCACGGATCAGCACGGAGTCTTCCCCACAGCAATGATGATAAAAGCTGCCAGCTGCCAGTCCAAATGTTCAGACCTCGTGGTGTGCAATAAGATGATTCATGTAGAAGTCCTTGGTTGTTAGCCCTTCCAAAACAGGTTGATTGCCGTCCGCAACAACACTGAGGCTCCTTGCAGCAGGAACAGGAGTTCACCACGTGTGTTCCGTCCCAGGGTGATGACGTAATACCGTCGCTGCTATCCTGAAATGTTTCTTCAGCAACTCTAACTTTCTCAAAGGATAATGAACCAATAGACCGCAGTAGATATATATATATACAGAAACGGGTTGCTAACAACCAATAATCAATTAAAAAACGACCCGTAATAGATTAAACCGCTACCCTAGTAAAAAGAATAGCTTGGAGACGCATGTAGAACCTAATAAGAAAAGAAAACAAACATAAGTCAATCTGTTAAATATCAGTTGTTTTCTATGTACCATACATCGTAACAAAGAGACATATACATACATGTATACTACAGTATATATATATAGGTAATTTAATTGTCTAAACTAAGTGACAAAGTAGTATTATAACTACATATATTGAGCAAATGTGCTCTCTAAATATAACCTCTATGCATATCTAATACAGATCAATAAATATATGTATCTTAATGGTAAATGAAGGAGGAGGGAGGAAGGGGAATAAATGGGAAGGAAAGGAGAGGAGGGGGGAAAGAAATGGGAAGGGGGAGGGGGGTGAAGAAAGGGAAGGGAAAGATTGGGGAAAAGAGAGAGGAGGGCGATAAGAGGGAGGAAAGGCGGAACTCATTATAACCATAGATACAAATGTTCAGTTTGTAGATATTATAATTTAGTACTGATGTAGGTATGCATAAACCTCATATAACTTAATTAGTCACTATTCCTAAAAAAGGAAAAGAGGTATTATTACTCGGGAAGGGAAGAAGACGGGGCAAAAACAGGCAACGATCCAAAGAAGGAACCAAAAAAATGACTTCTCACACAATAGTGCTAGTGTCTAGAGACTCATTGAATCCACCCGGTGCAAATGTGGCTAGCTGGTAAATCAATAAGTCTCCTGCTTACATAACAATTTGTAACGATCACCCCCCAATGTGAGAGGTGAAATGTATTCTAAACCAATGATCTTGAGTGATTTGGGATCCTTATTATGAACCAAGTCATAATGCCTATAAATGCTATGGCTGCTAACACCATTAATGAGGTTCCGTCTGTGCTCGAGGAATCGAGCACAGAGAGGACGCGTGGTGCGACCCACATACTGTTTGCCGCAACCACACGTGAGCATGAAAATGACAAACATACTCAAACATGTAATGGCCCCCATGACACTATGCATGTTTCCCCTGACCGAGGAGACAAACTGATCAGATACCGTCAGATACCCACAGGTGATACAGCATGACCTGCCACACCTGTGGTTACCAGGGATCCTCGAAGTGACAGTTGCAGACAGATGATTATTTTTAATCTTGGTTGGTGCCAGTATATTTTTCATATTCCTGGCTTTCCGAAATATAACTGATGCTTTATTTGGTAATTGTGGCCCCAAATGTGGGTCACATTTCAAAATGTCCCAATGTTTATTCAATATCCTCCCAGTAGCACTGGAGGATTGGTTAAAGCTTGTTATAAATCTCAAATACATATTTGGAGTATGACTTTTCGTGAACCTAGATGTATTTTCCATCTTTGATCTAGATTGTGCTAGAAGCGAGGATCTATCTAACAAAGAAACCTTATCAAAGGATTGTTTGATAAGTTCTGAGTCAAACCCCTTGTCTATGAATTTCTTCTCGAGTGTTTTGGATTGGGATATGAAGTCACCGTCCTTAGTGCAGTTCCTCTTCATTCGATGAAATTGGCCCAGTGGAATATTATTGAGCCAGCGGGCAGCATGATTGCTGTCCGCATGATCATAGTTGTTTACACTGACTGGCTTGAAGTGTGTTTTTGTTGAGATGTTTAAATCATCATCCACACCTAGGGGGTGATTCACTAAGCTCCGATAAGTGGCTTTAAGAGCGCAAAGTACCCTTTAAGCCCGATAAAGGCTGCAGTGCGATTCACTAAGCAGTGATAACTGCACTTTATCGCACTTAAATGGGCTTTTTTCAGCCCTCGGCACAAAATGTGCCCGATCAGGCAAATGCGCTGACTTTTGCCAGTGCTTGAGATTCACTAAGCAGCGCTAAGTGAATCAGCCTTAAAAAACGTGCCTGACAAACGCGCCAGATAAATGCAGGCGCAAAAGGAGCTGGACTTAGAAAAAATGTCTTTGTTTACATTTTTGCAGGCACACCATCCATACAACAGGTCCGCAGATGTTCCCGGCTGACCCAGCGGGGGTCCCCGCGTGATCCCCGTGGGACTACAGGGGTTCCCTGGGGGCCTGGGGGTGTCCAG
Organism: Ascaphus truei; assembly: GCF_040206685.1. NCBI lineage: Eukaryota > Metazoa > Chordata > Amphibia > Anura > Ascaphidae > Ascaphus > Ascaphus truei. The sequence goes on from NC_134483.1 coordinate 525,493,104, forward strand.
GGGGGTGTCCGGGGGTCCCCGCGGCCGTCCGCAGGCCTACGGTACCAATGGTGTAGGCCGGGAGACCCCAGTGGCCCTGACGGGTGTCCGTACACCTCACAGTGGCCCAGAAAAGGGTTTCAAACAGGGCTACGGAGGACAGAGTGCACTTGCTGATGGAGGTGATTAATATTGTAGTAGAGCTGTATTTATTTTATTAGGCTAGTTAATGTGTTTAATAATGGACAAATAATCTATTATCATATCTAGATAATAGTTATTTTGCCCATTACTGTACTGTATGTGTGTTTGGTGGTGGTGGTGGGGGGGGATTTATTTCTTTAAATGTATGGGACAGATTTATTTTTTTGACATACAGGGTTGGTTCCTTAGGTCTGCGGGGACCTGTGGAGACCACCTGAGGTCACCTCGGACTTTCCATGTTTACCAGGCTGCGGACTCACGGGGGACACCTGCGGGGAAGAACCGGTGGCCCTGCATCTCTTTGGGGGCACAGCGGACCCGTAGGGACCACTGAGGGCCCACAGACCCCCGTGGGAACCACCCGAGGATCTTCAGACACCTGTGGGGCTTACCCGGGGACCTCCAGACACCCGCGGGCCCATCCGTGCGACCCCATTTGGGGCCCATGGTGACCCGCGGAGACCACCTGGAGGCCCACGGCACCTGACAGGGACCACCCGTAGGCCTCAAGACCCTGTTTGAAACCTTTTGCTGGGCCACGGTGAGGTCTACGGTCACCCGCCAGGGCCACCGGGGACTCCCGTGGGCCTGGGGTATTTGTATGGGGTGGCACAGGGGGTGGGTTATATATTATTTATTAAATACAGTAATGTTTATTGTGGGGCTGTGTTTTGTTTTGATTGTGGGGGTGGGGGAAGGGTTATTGTCCCCGAGTCTGGGTAGGTCTCCCGGGTGTGTTGTGGGTGAGGGCGGTTAGTGGGTGGGGGTAGTGGGGGATATTTAGGCCTCCCGAGTGAGGGTGGGTAACCCCTTAATGACTGTCGCGGTTAATAACCGCTAAGGTGATTAAGGGGTTAGGGGACATTAGATTGGCTCTTTATATTCTTGTGTATATTTTTCAGCACCCGAGTGTATGGGCGGTGATGAAGATGAGGATGTCCTTCATCGTGGGTGCCGGACAAGGGTGAGTACAAAATGTATTTATTTTATTTATTGTGATTAATGTATTTTTAATGGGCAAATGCATTATTATCCATATGTGGATAATAGTAATTTTGCCCATTACTGTAGTGTATGTGTTAGGGGTCGGGGGATGTGTGTTGTATATTGCAATGTTTATTGGGGGCAATTGTCCCCAATAAACATGCTATTATGCCTTAACCCCTTCATTGCCTTAGCGGATAGTAGTTCAAAAGTTATAGAAAACTGTTTGTACTCAAAAAAAATTAAAAAAAAGTTGATTGTTTTAAATTGTTTCATTGTTTAATGTTTTTAATGCTTGGTACTGTATAATCACTTATTTCTATTTTTGTTTTGCATGTGCATGTCTGGAGCTGGGTGAAGATAAAGTGCAGGAAATCCCCTCTCCTCCCCCAAATACTGGCAGATAAAACACAGTGCTCAAATCCCTAACTTGTTATATTTATAGTTATACTGTATACAGTATAGAGTTACAGTATACTGTAGTTATACAGTTATACAGTTATACTGTACAATATTTATTTTGACAGTAGTTACTGTATAGTTCAATATAGTGATATACGCAATGCCTTAAATGCACTTTACTGCACTATTTTTTTCTTTTCAGTGCAGCAGTACAGGAAGGGGGGGGGGCATGTATAAAAGTATTGTACTGTGTGTATACTGTAGCAACCGTCAGTAATTTACACAAACCTCCCCACTCTCGATGACAACAGAACTACAGAATGCAATGCAGCCATTACAAAGAAGATAAAGTCAAGAATTTGGAAGAAGAGGCGATCTACTGTATTTTTGTATTATTCATTTTTCCATGATTATCCTGTGCAAATAAAAAAAGTCTTCATTAAATTAATGAGAGTCATTGAAACACCCCCACCCCCAAAGAAAAATTTCAGTAATATACTGTATATATTAGAGTACATACAAAGGAAGTGATTGTAAGAATGGCAAAAATTGTTAACTTATCAAAAAGACGGTTCACATATTACGTTGGTTAAAATCAGGCCACGAAGAAAAAAAAGTTGAATGTTTCTTTTATTTTTTTTCACCCCAACTTGAAAATTCACATACAAGCATGTGCATAAACATGATGACACACATATGCATTTCAACAAGGTTCCAATGAGACATACACGCATGCTCATAAAATAATAACAGCTTGAAAAGAAGAATAAGCCTAGCTAAAGTTGAAAGTATTGAATAATAAATATAAAATAAAGGATCTATATTTTGGGGGTTTCTTCAAATTTAATTAAACATGCAAGTGAATTGTATTATACTGCAAAAAGCAACGTCAAACTGTAGTGATGATTACAATACAATGTAAAAAAGTATTGAATATGAAAACAGAAGCATACAGTATAAGGTTTTCTATAAAGCTCACAATTATTCTATCCTAATCACTAAATGTTTGCCTACTTGGATTTTTAAATCAGATTCGCAATGCGCAAGCAAAATGTAAAAAAAAAAGAGATATTAGAGGTCCATCCTTTCTTTCCATCCATCCCTCCTTTTGCCTTTTTCCGCTTGATGTCAAAGTTTATTTTCTGGGGAAAAAAAATGATGCTATTATTTCTGGTATTGCGCATGCGTCAAGTCGTTGCAGCAGTTCAAGCAATATCCTACAGTACAGTACACGTGTGTATGTACAATGAGAACAAACTTCTGATAGGCTCTGGCTCTTGAGCCCCGCCCTCTGCCTGTGAGGGCTGGGGAGTCACGCCACACTCGGTGTGCTCCCCACAGGACTGTAGCCACCGCACCGGCGTGCACACTTCCCTTACCAACAGGGGACTCCGGAACCGCCGCTCTTCCTGTTCTCTGCCGCTGGCACGCAGATGCCACACCACCAGGATGGAGGCGCGCGCCTGAGTCTGCTGCCTCCGGACTCGGTCGTGCTCCGCTTATGCCTCTACTCAAGGGCGCACGCTCTCCTCTGAAATATAGGTGCCCCTGCACCTAGGAATCTATTTTGCTGCAGGCTCCTCCCAGCTTCTCATTGGTGAGTCCTCCTATTTATTCCCTGTTCTCCATTCAATCAGCGACTGAGCATAGTCTATGTTCCTGTGTTCTCTCTTGTGCCTTGCCTTGTTCCCAGTCTCTCGCTGCCTTGCCCTGCTCTGCTTCAGTGACCTCCTGTGTACCAACCCAGCTTTTCTCTTGGACTCCACACCTCTGACTCCCTGACCTTGGCTTACCCACAACGATCCGGACCTCTCCAACCCCGACCTTGGCTAAGTACCCGCAACGATCCATACATCTCCAACCCCAACCTGGCTACCCTGACCAATCTACAATCAAGAGGCGCCCTCACGGCTGTGGGTTTCTGTTGTTTCTAATCCCCACCTCGGCCTCGCGGTCCTGTCTAATTTGTGGTGAGCGCTACGTAACACTCCCTAGCTGTCCACCAATTGTATCTACAATCATATTGCAGGACCACATTTTCAATTATTGTGCAAGAATTAAATTAAATAACCCTGAGCTAAGCGATTGATTACAGGAGAACGGACCGATCTGTAGCTTACTGTACTATAACTAACCACTTGTTTGTGTGCATAATGCACATACTGTACGGTACAGTACAGTATTGTTTTAAAAAAAAAAAAAATTTAAATACAGCAGCTTGAACTGCAGCTTTAAACTTAATACTGTATGCATAGTGTAATACAGTATACTGTAGTATATTATATTTACCTTCATTATAGACTTTGCCAAACGGGTGGTGATGAGCCACGGTAACTCATGTAGTCCATTATAGTTGACAGGTGACAGCTGGCCTCCTACATCTGTAGCTGACAGCTGATGAAGCTGGAAATCTTTTTGGTACATGCAAGCTTGCTGGTATCTGTACGTAAAATCAGGCCCAGGCTGGAAATTTTTCAGTTATTCCGGGGGGACAGGTAGCAAGGATTGCCGTTACCTAGGTTTTCACTGATGGTCGGACCGTTATTGTAAGCCGGTGCTGGCGCTGTTGCCGGCACATTGCTGTATTGGGATTGACGAATCTTATATGGATTAAACCAACCTTTCTTCTTTTGAAATGGCAATGATCAACCATACTGTAAAATTCTGGGGCCACACCCCAATACCCGCTTGTATTTCCGGCAGTAGGGGCAATGCGAAAAAAAACACTGATTGCTACTTAAGGTTTTTCTAATCGCACACTTCCAACCACGAATGTCAGGTGAAAACTTGTAAAAATCAAAGTTCGAAATGAAAAAATCATATATTTCTGCAACAGTCGCCATGTTACCTGCTGCAGCATTAATTGCAGAACATATCAAAAATGCATAACTAAAGTCAGATTTTTTATACGTCTGCGGTGTGCCCATTATGTCCAGTCCAGTCATCAATTATGCAAGGATACTGTAGGAATGTAGAAAAAAGCACACAGCTTTGAGTTTTATAAGTAGTTATTATGAATCGCTTAAATTTGATAAAGTCTTCAAGGTCAAATCACAATGGACCACTGTAGTAGACTTGTTTTTTATCTGGGGTTTTTTTTTACACACCTGCAAATTGACACAGTAGCACAGACAGAACTGTACACATTACAATTCATTTATTTCTGTCACCTGGCGGATACGCAAAGAATTGCACCCAAAGAAATCCGAAACCATTAAATTAAACAGATCAACCGCAGGTGCTTGGCGGCGTGAATGCGGTGTGAATGGCGGCTGAAATGCGGAGTTAATACCGCGTGAAAAACAGCAGAGCACACAACGGCACCGTGATTTATTTGAAAAACGGGCGCTACAGCTGTATATAAGTATGTTTACTTAAAACAGTTTTGATATGCATCAGAAGCTCCTTCACTTCATAATAATACACAGGTCCCATATTTATTAAGCAGTGTTCTGTCATAAGATACCTTCCGGCACTGGAAGACACAATTCTCTAAAATAGCTCCAAAATGTGACAAACTGCTTCTAAAGTGCCCTTTAGAAGCGGATTGGCATGCTTTGCTATTGTGTCTAAAAGGGTTTTTCAGAAGTGGTTTCACTCCGGCAAAAAAGTCTCCAACTCACATTTTTATTTACAAAAATGCCAATTCTCGTAGATACGTTACTACTTCTCAAAACTCGCATTTTTTTCATGTCACCTCAAGTGGTCATATTGGTATTGTATGTATGTATGTATCTATGTCTTGATTTATATAGCGCCATTAATGTACTGTACATAGCGCTTCACAGTAGTAATAAATGTTACAATCATATAAATAAAAAATAATACAAAAAACAGATCATGGGAATAAGTGCTTCAGACATTAAAGTACCATTTAGGAGCTTTCAATCTAATTGGAAGGTAGGGATGATATACAGAGACAGTAGGAGGGCTTTCAGGTAAGTGCATCTGCAAGGGGACAAGCTTTATGTATCAGGTGTATAGTATTAGCCACGGAGCTACTTATATGTTTCCTAAAGCACGTGTGTTTTAAGGTGGTTCTTAAAGGTAAAAAGAGAGGGTGCTAGCTGGGTGTTGAGGGGAAGTGCATACAGAGGTTTGGGGCACTCAGTGAGAAAGGTTTAAAGTGAAAGAGGGCTTTAGAAACAAAAGGGTAGAGAGAAGACATCCTTGAGCGGAACGCAAGTTTATATATTTATTTATTTATAAAATATTTTACCAGGAAGTAATACATTGAGAGTTACCTCTCGTTTTCAAGTATGTCCTGGGCACAGAGTAAAGACAAATAATACATGGTTACAAATACAGTTACATAAATGAAGACATTGCATGCACAGTTAAAGAAAATATATATTATGGGTGTATGAAACAGTTACAGACCAGATTAGAATGTGTGACAGCCTTAGATTTGAAAGAACTTAAACCGGTGGTAGATGTGAGAGTCTCTGGTAGGTTGTTCCAGTTTTGGGGTGTACGGTAAGAGGAGGAACGGCCGGATACTTTGTTGAGCCTTGGGACCATGAACAGTCTTTTGGAGTCTGATCTCAGGTGATAAGTGCTGCATGTGGTAGGGGTGCGGAGCTTGTTCAGATAGCTGGGTAGCTTGCCCATAAAGAATTTAAAGGCAAGACAGGAAAGGTGAACTTTGTGCCTAGACTCTAGTGGTGACCAATCTAGTTCTTTGAGCATTTGGCAGTGATGTGTGTTGTAGTTGCATTGGAGAACAAAACGACAAATTGAATTGTAGAGGGTGTCAAGTTTTCTAAGGTGGGTTTGAGGTGCCGTGCCATATACTATGAATCCATAGTCAATAATTGGCATTAGCATCTGCTGTTCGATACGCTTTCTGACCAGGAGACTTAGGGAGGATTTGTTCCTGTAAAGTACTCCTAGTTTGGCATAGGTCTTGGTTGTCAGGGTATCAATGTGCATTCCGAATGTTAAGTGGGAGTCAAACCATAAGCCCAGGTATTTAAAATTAGTGACAGGGGTTAGGGTGGTGTTAGCGTTGGTTCTAATCAGGAGCTCAGTCGCTGGAAGCTTTAAAAATTTAGTCTTGGTCCCAAATACCATTTTTACAGTCTTGTCAGTGTTTAAAAACAGTTTGTTTTGGGAAATCCAGTTTTCCAGTCTCAAAAAGTCAGACTGAAGTATGTTTTGAAGGTCAGAGAGGCTATGGCTGTGTGCATATAGGATTCTCTCGTCTGCATACTGTACATGTGTATTTAGGCTTCCTTACAAGCTGTGGGAAGATCATTAATGAACACTGAGAAGAGTAGGGGGCCCAGAACAGAGCCTTGCGGGACACCACAGGTGATATCCAGGGGGTTGGAGTTAGAGCCTGAGATGGACACATGTTGGGATCTTCCTTATAGGTAGGACTGAAACCAGTTTAAAGCATGCTTCCCTATTCCAGAGCTCTGGAGTTTGTTAAGCAGGATAGCATGATCAACTGTATCAAAAGCCTTTGCAAAATCTAGGAATACTGCACCAGTGAGTTGTCCCCGTTCCATTCCACACTGGATTTCATTGCAAACTTTTAGCAGAGTAGTTACGGTGGAGTGTTTGGGACGAAAGCCAGATTGGAATTGGCTAGGGAAATTTGTCTTGGTATAGTAATCGCTTAATTGGGAGTGGACAAATTTTTCCATGACTTTGGATAGAATTGGGAGAAGTGAGATTGGCCTGTAGTTTGAGACAGTGTTTTTGTCCCCACTTTTGAAGATTGGGACAACTCTGGCAGTTTCCAGGTCTTAGGGATATGACCTGCAGACAGGATAGAGTTGACTATGGAAGCAATTGGTTTGGCAATGGCTGGGGCACTAAGTTGTAGGAACCTAGATTGTAGTAAGTCAGGTCCGCATTGGCTGCTTAGTTTTAGTTTGAGGAGCGCTTGTGTAATCTCCTCTTCAGATACTGGGCCAAATTGAAAATTGTGGGCAATGTTGGGAAGGGGTGGGGCTATGTGGGTACTCCCAGGATGAGATTCAGGTTTGTGGTTTGGGCTGCGTTTCGCTAATAAGTTAGTGGCACACCCCACAAAGTAATCATTGAATGCATTTGCAATGTCAGTGGGGTTTGTGAGAGTAATATCCCCCTTAGTGATATTACTTGGTTGTTGATGGTTAGGAGGCTAGAATATATTGTTGATAACCTTCCAGAAGTTAGCTGGGTTTGATGTATTTTGGTGAGATTGTCAGTGTAATATTGTGCTTTTGCGTGCCCTGTTTGCCCTGTGCACATGTTCCGCAGGCATCTGTAGTGATTTAGATCCTTGGTAGTGCCAGTTACTTTGTAACTTTTCCACAATGTATCCCTGAGCTGGGAGAGTGCAATAAGGTCAGTTGAACCCACGGAATGTGTTGGGATGTGCACAGCGAGAAATTAGGGCTGAGATGTAAGGAGGGGCAGAAGAGTGTAAAGCTTTAAAAGTGAGGAGGAGAATTGAGTGTGATATGAAGGATTTGATAGGAAGCCAGGACAGTGATTTAAGCAGGGGAGATGCTGAGACAGATTTAGGAAACAGTAGAGTGATACTGGCAGCAGCATTAAGGATCGATTGTAGGGGGGACAGTTGGGAGGCAGGAAGGTTACAGTAATCGAGACGGCAGAGAATGAGGGCCTGTGTACGAATGTTAACAGTTGAGCAACAGAGGAAAGGGCGTATCTTTATACTATTGCAGAGGAAAATGCCACAGGTTTTAGATACGTTTTGAACATTAGAAGAGAATGTGAGAGAGTCAAGTGTGACCCCTAGGCAGCATGCTTGCGCTACTGGGTGTATGGCCAAACTTCCAAGTGTTATGTGGAAGGAAGTAGTGGGGCCAAATTTGGGACGAAATATGAAGAGCTCTGTTTTTGACATGTTGAGTTTGTCAGCGGAGGCCCATCCAGGATGATGTCGCAGAGAGACATTCAGAAACTTTGGTCTGTACAGCAGGTGTAAGGTGAGGGGTTGAAATGTAAATTTGTGTGTCATCAGCATAGAGGTGATTTTTGAACCCAAAATATGTGATTAGGTCACCTAGAGAGAGTGTGTACAGAAAAAAAGAGGAAGGGTCCCAGGACAGAGCACTGTGGTACCTCCATAGATAGATCGATAGAGGAGGAGAAGGTGTTAGAAGAAGAGACATTGAAAGTACGATGGGAGAGGTAAGAGGAGATCCAGGATAGAGCTTTGTCACGAATACCAAGAGTATGTAGAATGTGAAGGAGGAGAGGGTGGTCCACGGTGTCAAATGCTGCACAGAGTTTGAGTAATATGAGTAGAGTGTAATGACCTTTGTCTTTGACAGTATGGAGGTCTTTAGTTATTTTAGTGAGGGCTGTTTCAGTGGAGTGAGCATTGTGAAAGCCAGATTGTAGAGGGTCTAGGAGAGAATAGGTGAATAGAAAATGGAACAGGCGAGAGAATACAAGGCGTTCAAAGAGTTTAGAGGCAAAAGGCAGGAGGGAGACAGGTCGATAGTTAGAAAGACAGGAAGTGTCTAGCTTGCTGTTTTTTAGTAATGGTATGACTATTGCATTTTTGAAGGAGGGGGGAAAGATACCCAAGTTGAGGGAGGAGTTACAAATCTGTGTGATCGTAGGGATTAAAGTAAGAGCAAGAGGTTTTAGGAGATGGGAGGGAAATGAGTAAAGAGGGCAAGTGGTAGAGGGAGAAGAGGAGATCAACAGTGACACAACCTGCTCTGTGATAGCGGAAAAAGAGTCAAGGAAGGCAGGAGGAGAGTTAGGAAGCGCTGTAAGATGGGAGGAGGCAACAGAGGCGATGTTCTGATGTATGGATTCCACCTTTTCCTTAAAATAGTCAGCAAATTCCTGAGGTGAGATGGAAAAAGAATAGTCAGCTGAGGGTTGTTTGAGTAGGGAGTCAAAGTGTAGGGAAGCAAGGAGCACAGCTGAAGTAGAAATCTGCAGGGAGAGTCCTGTAGAAAAAATGAATAAGGGGCACAACTCCGTGCTAAAACTGAGGGTGATTTATTGGATAATTGCACAGGGACAGAAACACAGCCCACACACCAACATGTTTCGTCCCACGGGACTTTATCAAGGTGTACCACATCACTATACCTCCTTACCTTTAATACACCCATTTCGCGCCAAAATCGCCCAACCGAGTACACTGCGTATGCGCGCCGGCGACGCGTCGCATCTCCGTGACATCGCCTCCCCTCTGGCACTAGTCCTGGAGTCAGAGACCACGTCACTGGGATGCGTCCGTTTCCACCCTGGAACGCATGCCAGCTGTGCTCCTTTTGGGCGGAGGCGGAAGAGGGATGAAAATTACATTTTTTTACATTTTTTTACACTCAACAACTTTATTAGTATTAAAAAAAAGAGACAAACATATTTTGCCCATAGCTAAACTTTGCAAACAGACACATTGCTAGTTTAGTTTAGGGTTGCATTAAAAACAAATGCTAATCACATTGAATAACCTTTGATAAAATAAAAATAAAAAGAGAGAAGATATTTTAAACAGTCACAAAACTACATTTAGACTACGATCATTTTAGAAGATTATATTCTAATCTAAGTAGATAAGTTTATACAAAAATGCTATAATATGATTATTTGTATCAAGCACTAACTTTATCCATACACTTGAATTATGTAGTCAGAGTATAGACTGAATCTATGTGATTGGCTGTATCATTGGATTTTATATGGGGGAATAGAAACACTTAATCATTAAAAGAGTTGATTATTGAGAATTTTTTCAAATGTGTATATATTGATTTTCTCTTATTCATAACCCATATATTGATGGCACAGAAGGACATAGAACAATTTTATTGTCAAAAAGTATACTTATATTCTAATATTCTAAACAATTAATAAATGAATAGTGGCATCATAAAGGACCCTCCTCCACTATAGAAAGTGGGAAAGGTCCCAATCGATATTCATACCGTGAGGCACCCTGGTTCTTAATGTGAAGATCCAGAATGCCTCACGTTGATCAAGCTTTTTAACTCTATCACCCCCTCTGGGTGACATCTGAATGGACTCAATACCTTGAAATTTAAAGTTTTTTAGTCCACCTTTGCTGCAGTTGGTGAAGTGTTTAGGGACAGGATGGTCCAGGTTCCCTTTGGAGATCAATCGGATATGCTCCATTATTCGCACTTTAAGGTTCCTAATGGTTCTTCCAACATATTGGCTGTCGCACCCGCAAGTGATGAGGTAGACAATATATGTGGATTTGCAGTTGATAAATGATCTAGTGGCATGAGATTTTCCAGTTTGACTGGATAAACATTTGTTTGATTTATTGATATAGCCACAGATTTTGCAATTCCCACAAGGGAAAGAACCATTAGGAACTGTATTACAATGTGAGGAGAAGAGACTTGGGGTCAGAGAATTCGCAACCGTCTTGGCCTTCCTATAAACAATATTAGGACCTCCAGTAACATATTGTTTTAATGTAGGGTCCAGGGAAAGTACCGACCAATGTTTTTTAAGGATATATCTGACTTGTTCAGCTTGAGAGCTAAATGAGGTAATAAACAGGGGTGTATCATTAAATCTTAAGCCTCTCTTTGAGCGGTGGAATAGTTCTGATCTATTGGTAGATGAGACCTCCTCAATTGCCCTATTTAAATCATCTGGTTTGTAGCCCCGTTGCACAAAACGATCAAACATTTCTTTTACACGTTCATTATAGTCTTCCTCATTGGAACAATTGCGCCGTAGGCGAATGAATTGGCCCTTCGGGATACCTTTCAGGAGGGGCCCTGGATGACAGCTGTTGGCACGTAGGAAAGTATTCCGTGAATTAGATTTGCGATAAATGTCGGATTGAATAGATAAATTCATATCAATGTATAAGTATAAATCTAAATAGTGAATGTGATGGTGATTATATGTGTACGTGAAATTGAGGTTGTAAATATTAATATTTAAAGTGTTAATAAAAGATAAAAGTGAAGTGACATCACCCTCCCAAATGAAAATGAGATCGTCGATAAAACGTTTGTAAAAGAAAATGTGCTCCCTAAATTTGTTCCCATCTCCAAACACGTGGACAGACTCCCACCACCCCATGAAGAGGTTGGCATAACTGGGAGCGAAGCTCGTTCCCATGGCTGTACCACGTGTTTGGAGATAGTGAACCCCATCAAACAAAAAATAATTGTGCGTTAATAAAAAGTGAATAGAATCTAATAAAAATGTTGTCTGTGCTGGTGACATATCTGTGCGGGAAAGAAAATGACCAACAGCTGATAATCCATGCTCATGTGTAATCATTGTGTACAAGGACGTCACGTCCAGAGTAACCCAGATCATATTAGGTGAAAGTATTGCACTAGATGAACTTAAGAAGAACAAAAACTTGATCATTAAAAATGCGGACAAGGGGGGAGCAGTGGTGGTGCAGCATAGGGATGACTATCACAGGGAGGCTCTAAGACAGCTCTGTGATACTTGCTCCTATGCTGCACTAACAACAGACCCCACTAAGAGATTTCAGGGGGAACTAAAATCACTTATTGATGAAGGGACTATGTTATTTGTTCTTGATGAGAACGAGAGAGAGTTCTTATTTAATGCTACCCCGACTGTTGCAGTGTTTCACCATCTCCCGAAGATTCATAAAACTTTGATCCACCCTCCGGGGAGGCCTATAATATCCAGTATTGGATCTTTGGTAGATGGTGTCTCACGCTATGTCGACCGGTTTCTACAACCGATTGTGAAGTCTCTACCCTCTTTCATACTTGATAGTGGAGACCTCCTGACATATATTGATCACATTGTATGGAAACCTAATATGATCTGAGTTACTCTGGACGTGACGTCCTTGTACACAATGATTACACATGAGCATGGATTATCAGCTGTTGGTCATTTTCTTTCCCGCACAGATATGTCACCAGCACAGACAACATTTTTATTAGATTCTATTCACTTTTTATTAACGCACAATTATTTTTTGTTTGATGGGGTTCACTATCTCCAAACACGTGGTACAGCCATGGGAACGAGCTTCGCTCCCAGTTACGCCAACCTCTTCATGGGGTGGTGGGAGTCTGTCCACGTGTTTGGAGATGGGAACAAATTTAGGGAGCACATTTTCTTTTACAAACGTTTTATCGACGATCTCATTTTCATTTGGGAGGGTGATGTCACTTCACTTTTATCTTTTATTAACACTTTAAATATTAATATTTACAACCTCAATTTCACGTACACATATAATCACCATCACATTCACTATTTAGATTTATACTTATACATTGATATGAATTTATCTATTCAATCCGACATTTATCGCAAATCTAATTCACGGAATACTTTCCTACGTGCCAACAGCTGTCATCCAGGGCCCCTCCTGAAAGGTATCCCGAAGGGCCAATTCATTCGCCTACAGCGCAATTGTTCCAATGAGGAAGACTATAATGAACGTGTAAAAGAAATGTTTGATCGTTTTGTGCAACGGGGCTACAAACCAGATGATTTAAATAGGGCAATTGAGGAGGTCTCATCTACCAATAGATCAGAACTATTCCACCGCTCAAAGAGAGGCTTAAGATTTAATGATACACCCCTGTTTATTACCTCATTTAGCTCTCAAGCTGAACAAGTCAGATATATCCTTAAAAAACATTGGTCGGTACTCTCCCTGGACCCTACATTAAAACAATATGTTACTGGAGGTCCTAATATTGTTTATAGGAAGGCCAAGACGGTTGCGAATTCTCTGACCCCAAGTCTCGTCTCCTCACAAACGACACATTGTAATACAGTTCCTAATGGTTCTTTCCCTTGTGGGAATTGCAAAATCTGTGGCTATATCAATAAATCAAACAAATGTTTATCCAGTCAAACTGGAAAATCTCATGCCACTAGATCATTTATCAACTGCAAATCCACATATATTGTCTACCTCATCACTTGCGGGTGCGGCAGCCAATATGTTGGAAGAACCATTAGGAACCTTAAAGTGCGAATAATGGAGCATATCCGATTGATCTCCAAAGGGAACCTGGACCATCCTGTCCCTAAACACTTCACCAACTGCAGCAAAGGTGGACTAAAAAACTTTAAATTTCAAGGTATTGAGTCCATTCAGATGTCACCCAGAGGGGGTGATAGAGTTAAAAAGCTTGATCAACGTGAGGCATTCTGGATCTTCACATTAAGAACCAGGGTGCCTCACGGTATGAATATCGATTGGGACCTTTCCCACTTTCTATAGTGGAGGAGGGTCCTTTATGATGCCACTATTCATTTATTAATTGTTTAGAATATTAGAATATAAGTATACTTTTTGACAATAAAATTGTTCTATGTCCTTCTGTGCCATCAATATATGGGTTATGAATAAGAGAAAATCAATATATACACATTTGAAAAAATTCTCAATAATCAACTCTTTTAATGATTAAGTGTTTCTATTCCCCCATATAAAATCCAATGATACAGCCAATCACATAGATTCAGTCTATACTCTGACTACATAATTCAAGTGTATGGATAAAGTTAGTACTTGATACAAATAATCATATTATAGCATTTTTGTATAAACTTATCTACTTAGATTAGAATATAACCTTCTAAAATGATCGTAGTCTAAATGTAGTTTTGTGACTGTTTAAAATATCTTCTCTCTTTTTATTTTTATTTTATCAAAGGTTATTCAATGTGATTAGCATTTGTTTTTAATGCAACCCTAAACTAAACTAGCAATGTGTCTGTTTGCAAAGTTTAGCTATGGGCAAAATATGTTTGTCTCTTTTTTTTAATACTAATAAAGTTGTTGAGTGTAAAAAAATGTAAAAAAATGTAATTTTCATCCCTCTTCCGCCTCCGCCCAATAGGAGCACAGCTGGCATGCGTTCCAGGGTGGAAACGGACGCATCCCAGTGACGTGGTCTCTGACTCCAGGACTAGTGCCAGAGGGGAGGCGATGTCACGGAGATGCGACGCGTCGCCGGCGCGCATGCGCAGTGTACTCGGTTGGGCGATTTTGGCGCGAAATGGGTGTATTAAAGGTAAGGAGGTATAGTGATGTGGTACACCTTGATAAAGTCCCGTGGGACGAAACATGTCGGTGTGTGGGCTGTGTTTCTGTCCCTGTGCAATTATCCAATAAATCACCCTCAGTTTTAGCACGGAGTTGTGCCCCTTATTCATTTTTTCTACAGGACTCTCCCTGCAGATTTCTACTTCAGCTGTGCTCCTTGCTTCCCTACACTCTGATTTCCCTGATCAGGATTGCACGCAGTGGAACTTCGCCTGGATGGATTTCGTATTCCTATACACTTAATGGAAAGGTAATGGGCAGTAGCCCTCATTCTATGTTACCTTGGTCCCTATTTAGGGAAGTGTATATGGTAAGGGGGGTAAGCAGGGTAAACCATATCTGCGGTAGTCGCGCTGACTGACCGCTAGGTCCCATGTTCATGTCCCCCCTTAACCTAGTATTATATAATTGCTGGAATTATTTATGGAAGTTCCTATCTACCTATATGCTGTAATACAGTTTGTGAGTCTATACACTTGTATGAGCGTCAATCTCTACGTTTATACATAGTAGGGAGTCAAAAACTGAGAAGAGTCAGCATGGGTCAGACTTGTGCATGTTGATTAGTGAAGAAAAGTAGGTTTGTTGAGCCTGAGAGAGGGCAGAATTGAAATAGGATAGCATAAATTTGGAGTGAAGGAAGTCTGCAAGAGTGTGCAATTTCCTCCAGAGGCATTCAGTGGAAAGAGTGCAGGAACACATCATCGCGGGTGGGTATTTAGCCAGGGTCTGGGGTTAGAAGGGTGAGAGCAGAAACAAAGAGTGCATGTAGATCAAGAGAGGAGGACAGGGCAGAGTTGTAGTTCCTGATTAGTTTGTGAGGGTCTGGAGCAGGGCTGAGAGAGAAGAGGGAGGTGCGTAAAGTGGAATCAAAATCTGGTAGGTTAATAGAGTGCAGGTCTCTGCAGAAACGAGGGGGAGATGGAGAAGGGGAGAAGCGAGAGAGAAAATGAGATGAGGTGATGGTCAGAGAGAGGAAAGGGGGAGATGGAGAAATCAGAGAGAGAAAAGTGTTTAGTGAAAACCAGGTCTAGGTAGTTGCCATCCTTGTGAGTGCTGACTTCAGTCCACTGTTGAAGGCCAAAAGAAGAGGTTAGAGAGAGAAAGCGGGAATCCCAAGGGAAAGAGGGGTCATCAGTGTGGCAGCTGAAGTCCCAAAGGAGAAGAACAGGGGAGTCTGATGAAATAAATAAAGAGTGCCAGGATTCAAAGTGAGAGAGAAAAGCAGAAGGGGGATGAGTAGAGGTAGGTGGAGAGAAGATCTAGACAGTGTGAGTTTCACAGGAGGGAAAAGCAAAAAAGAGGGAGGAATAGGAAGAGTACGGTTGCGGCAGAGAGAGGAGAGGATGAGCCCCATGCCTCCACCCCTGTCATCAGGGCGTGGAGTGTGGGAGAAAGAAAGGCTAACATAAGAGAGGGCAGCTTCCAGAGCAGTCAGACTGAGTGAGCCAAATCTCAGTTATACCTGTAGCAAAGAGGAGCAGAGTGAGAGAAAAAGAAGTCATGCACAGAAATGAACTTGTTAGAGCGGGTGCGAGCATTCCAAAGGGCCCAGGATAATGGGAGAGAGGTGGGAGGGTGACAGGGGATGGAAATGTGGTTATAGAGTTTGGCACCAGAAGGAGTAGACGTTGCATGTGAGAGGTGAGGGAGAGAGAATGCAGGAACAAGGATTGGGAGAGATATCCCCAGAAGCAAAGAGGAGAAGCATGGATAGAAAGAGAATGTGTGAGGATGATTTGTTGGGGTGGGTTTTAGTGCTTGGGCTATATCTTTCAGTGTCAGAAGGCGCAGGTAAGAAAGGAGTTCATGTGAACTGAGAAGTGGTGAAGGAAGGAGAGATGGAGATATATGAATAGAGTTAGAGATGTAATGAGGCTGGTAGAAAGAAGTGCATCATTTGAGAAGAAGTGAGGTCATAGCAAATATATATAACAAATGTGGCATCACAGTAATAGTTAAATGCTGAGATGTGCAGTATGGGATAGATAATATCCTTCTTTCCAGCGTAGTTCAAATTCAGGAATCAGGGCCAGTAGGTGTTGGGTTGTCCACTCCTTTTTAACCCCCTTTTAAACCTCAGCACTGCATGCTACTTAAAATGGGCTACTATAACTATGGCCTGCTTTAAAATCGGGCCGCATGACAGCATAAGGCTGCTTTGCTTTTAGTTATATAGCTCTAACAAGTCACCTGACTGAATTAAGTTCAGCCCAGCCAGCTTAATTAGCACATGTGAGGCACCTTACAATATTGTGAGTTGCATCCTGAGTCTGAAATACTGTATGGGTTTGGCTGAGAAAGCAAAGGTGTTTATTTTGCATGGTTTATGCTGGTGTATGCCTATCAGGCTCACACTACATTTAGCTTTGGTTAACCACCTATTCCCTTTGTTCATGGAGGTTTTTTTATTACTTAGGTATATATTCCATTAATTTTTAAACATTGGTATAATTAAAACTTTATTAGTGTTCGTCTATATCCTACATGATCTATATAGGAGGTTGTGTATTAGTGAAGTCATTTACCCGTAATCACTAAAAGTGATCAAGGTTATTTATACTTTAAGGGCTTATATGGTCACCACTTTGATACCCACAGTGAGTGCTTATCGTAGGATTCTTTTGGACCATCCTTGGTTCTTATTGTATTATTGCTACAATTTCCTACTTGCACCCTGAATTTAACCCTTTAAGTTTTAACCAACTAACTGTATTAGGTAGAAAGGCATAGGTCGTCACTTTGGTTGTATCCTATTTATAAAATACAGCTTAAGAAAAAGGGATATTTACTGTAGTAAATCACAGACATGTAAGAAATGTTCCATCATTCTCTCTCTATTCATAGCTCATAACTCATGCCAAAACTGTATGAATAATGCAGATGGGAATTAAACAGATGTACAAATATAGATGTGACCGTAATATTTGGAGTTTTACTTTGGTAAACAAAAAAATAGAATTGTTTTGCACAAAGGATACACTGTGCAGCTTTTTTATTTTATTTATTCAGTTCACCTACTTACAATGGCTAAATAAATAATGACTGTGAAAATTATGGTTTGGTCACTTTTTTATTTGTACATTTATTACATTGTCTGAAATAGCATTACTAAGTAAAGGGCAACTTTGCTATGGTTTCAGGATTCTACACGGCATAAAAAAAAGGTGGAGGTGATTTCTTTGGAAAGGGGTTTGGGGTTAATAACAGCAAATGAGAATCTGGTTGGGCTATATAGGAACATTTCATCTGTCTCTGAAGAGTGAACTATTTTGCAAGATCAAACAAACTTTTATACTATCACTCTCCCTATGATATTGCATTATTTCAGATGAATTACATAAACAATTTGTTTTAAGCATATGGCTCATAAAAGAGCTATAACGCAGAACTTACTATGAGAAACAGGATAGACATCATGGCCCAGATATATTAAGCAAAAAATGTGATATTACAGATTCAGCGGCCATTATTGGAACAAATCACTTAGCCATTTTCGTGTGCTCTGCTGTATTCCACGCGGCATTAACGCAGCCAATCCCACCAGGCACACATGTTTATCGCGGTTGCTTTGTTCGAATTTCATGGATTCTGTTTCTTTGTGTGCAATGAAATGCAATGAAATGAATGAATTGTAATGTATACAGTACTGTGCTACTGTGCCAATTTCAGATGTTTAAATACCAGAACACTAAAATGCATTTTCTGCACTCACATCTAAAGGCGGTACGGTTGGAAGAAATCACACGCCATGACATGGGTTTTACGAGGTATACAACACGTGAAGTCTTCGAATAACGGCCGCTGCATCTGTATCTCCAAAAATAAGTGAAAAATATTAACTGGCAGGCAGTACCATTGCACCACAAGAAATATGTAATTTTTTATTGCAGGCACTGTGATATTTCTACCAGTAAATATCGGCAAAATAATGAATATGAGTCAAAATATGCATTTGTTTCATTTCCGATAATTATGGGAATGGGGTCAACTGAAGATCTTTGTAAATTATTTATCGCACACTTTAGTTTTATCCCTTTATTTCCTATGTGTGAACTGGCAAATCATTTGTAAATTATATACATAGGGTAGGCAATATAAGGCAAAGCTGCATGGAATAATATAGGTGATTACATATTAATGTGAAATCATGTGTATGTTTCTACTTATACAGTATATATAACTGACACAGATGGGGTAAGGGGTAAGGGGCAAGAGGTAAGGGGTAATGGGGCACGTACCAATCAACCTCTGAGTAAGTCATGCATGTGACAAAAGGTGTTGGGACGTTTTTTACATGTTGACATCACTATCGAGAGACAGAGTTAGTGTGAGGAGGAGAATGAAGCTGCCCTAGCCTGAATGGGTGGCACAGCAGGTGATCGGGGGGCTCGGCCTCCCCGAACCGGATTGGCCGCAAGAGCGGCCGGGGGAGGGGCTGCAGGGATATAGCCGGCAGCCAGGAGGGAGGTCCGGCCTCTTGCTCCTGGCTGGCTAAGGATTCGGTCGTCCCTATTCTCCCCTGCAAGTTACATTAAGGTAAGACCCCAAAAGGGGGGTCAATCCTGGGCACTCCCCCCTCCTGTATAGCCACGATTTTTGAATCTGTGGTGAGGAGGAGGCGGGATGCAGGGAGGAGAGGGAACCCATAGTGCAGCTGCCCGTCCCCATCCTCCATCTGCGGCGCGCAGCATGGGGCTGGGGAGGTCGGTCCTAAGCTGCGGGGTTGTGGCGCCAGGCCAGTTCTCCACGGAGCAGGCGGGCAAGGGATTTCCAGCACGGGTCTCACGCGTGGCCTCAGCGCAAGGGAAGGAGGTCGCGTGGGATATGCGCAGGGGTACGGGTTTTGCCGGCGGGTCTAAGAGGTCACGCTACTCACCCGGAGCGTGCTTGATGGGCGGCTGTCCGCCGCGCTCCTTCCCGGGACGGCTTAGGCCACTACAGGGAATTACTCGATCCTTGGGACTCCCCCTCCCCCACGATTGCCACGCTGCGCGAACGGGCGGCGAGGGGGGGAGGTGGGGTTTGCAGAGGTACTCTATGGGCGATAAAGAGGGGAGGGACAGCGGTTGGAGCATCCTCCCTCTCCCGGTGCTCCTTTGAGGGTTCGGGCAGCTGTTCCCGCCGGGACTCCTGCTCCCACGTGGCGTCTGATCAGGGAAAGCGTGGGGGGGCAGGTCCCTCGCAGGACACATCTCATCCCCACAAGGCGGGGGGTGAACGAAGAGCTGGGGAGAAGGCAAGCTTCTAGTGCGGCGGTCCGCACGGAGAAGCAGCTTTTTGTGCGTCACACTCCTTCCCCCGGCGCCCATGTGATGCTCCGGTTGTGGGGGAGGGCAGCCTCCTCCGTGGCGCAGCTTTCCCCCCCTGCCCTTCAATGGTGCTGGGCAAGAGGGCTCGCGGACATTGGGGGCAAGAGGGTCCACGGTGGGGGGGGAGGGGAGGCAGGCATTCAGACATTGGCCCACCGGGGGGGGAGGCGGACATTGTCCCACTGGGGGGGGGGCAGACATCGGCCCACTGGGTGGGAGGCGGACATTGGGGGCAAGAGGGCCCACTGGGGGGGAGGCAGAAATTGGGGTCAAGAGGGCCCACTGGGGGGGAGTCGGACATTGGGGGCAAGAGGGCCCACTGGGGAGGCAAGAAGGCCCACGGGGGGGAGCATTGGGGGCAAGAGGGCCTGCGTGGGGGCATGAGGCCCCCTGTGGGGGGGGAACTGCTTATACTGGGCAAGTTTTTGCTTAGGGCATAAGTATTCGCCAGACGCGTGGGGCTAGAGAGCATGTCATTAAAAAACATGGGCCAGATATGCGGTATGTACGTGGTTAGCTCACTGGGTGCTATGAGAAAATAGGTGTTATACAGTACGTCAGTAGCACAGGTCATATAAAAAAAATGGCTATTTCAGGTTGTTATGAGGGGGCAGGGGGTGCAGGAAAGCCACCATGCGTTAATATTATATGAGCCAGTGGTGTAATGCATATGTTATATACGGTACGTCAATCAATATTAAATAGTTCACCTTCATGTTATCATGTTGTCAATATTAAACAGTTCACCGTTATGTTGTCAATATTAAACAGTTCACCATACGGTATTTCATGGTTCTTTAACGCTGGATATATAGGCACATACATATAGGCATATATACATAATTTAAAAAAAAAATGGTTAGGCAAGGGGTAACGTGTAATTTTGTTATTACAGCAGTTGCGCAGGAAGGCAAAGCACCGGCACGCAGTGCTTTGGGAATGTCTTTACAGGCCAGTATGATGCGGATCTTGGTGGAAGCACAGGACCACGACGAGGGGTGGCTGCACCAGCCATTGCGGGCATTGACACAGGGGTCCGGAAGCAACCAAGGAGGGTCGAGCAGCCGGGAGAGCGCTCAAGCGGACCGGGAAGCCATGTGCGCCGAGGCATGGCAGTCATCAAGCGACGAAGGCGGTCCTAGCGGCGGAGCACGACATCCGGTCAGGTTTCTTACAGGGAAGCAAAATGGTAAGTCAGTGGTGATGGCGGGAAAAGCCACAGCCCGCCACGGGAGAGGTCGTGGGGAAGGGGAGGCAGCCTGGAGGGCAAGCGAACGGAAGGTGGCAGTTGGTCTCAAAAAAAAAATAATTATGTGTAGCCCTTTTTCTGAACACCTTCCTAAGGGACTACTGGTCGCTGCATAACACCTCCGGCTCCAGGAGATCTGAGCCTCCGCTAGCTGGGAGCCTGGGGTAATAGTCACACAATTACATAGCGCAGCGTCTCCACCTGCGATGGCTCCCACCGACGGGGGTGTGGTTCCTCGCAGGACACTTAATAAACACATACACAGTATAGATAATAACTAATACTTTACTAACGCACATAGAAAACATAATACAACATAACCTTATACTATAACTGTATAACCCACACAATATCGGTGTTCCCACCCAGTGTCCGGTAATCCCCCACCCAATGTCCCGCACTCCTACGGAGATCGTGGGTGACTGCGCAGTCACAGTTAAGCTAAGGGCCCGGTGGTGCACTTATAATTCAGAGTTACCTGCCGAGCACTCCGGTGCTCGGGCCTGCAAAGATCTTCACAAAGGGTCAGACGTGCGATGCGTCCGTCTGATCCTATCCTGGTGATATTCTCCGGGGGACCCCAACGTGGGTCCGAACTCCGTCACTGGAACAGCAGCAGCCGCTGAGTCCCTAACTATCTAGGTGGCATTAACGTGACAGGAACCCTAACCTAGGGCCTTCCCTGTAGTACCGCAACCTGTGATGGCTTTGGGGAAACTCCTAGGGCCTGCAGGGGTATGACCTGTCCCACTCCCCTCGCTCTCCTAGTCCCCTAAGCCTCACTAACAACTAACTTACTACTAGCCTCGCAGGAACAACCTGCAGCAACAACATGCAGCACTAACACACCGCACACGCATTCAACATGCAGACAGCAACACACTGTATACACTGTGCTTACTTGTCAGTGCTCACTGCACTACCAGCCGTGATCCACTGACAAGCCTGCACCCTCTCACACCTAAGGGCAAGCTCCCTATCTCGGGCCATCCCTTATCAATTACCCCCTACCCTAACAGGGATTTGGGGCCTGCCTGGGACTTGGGAATCCTTACCTGGTGCAGGAGCCACTCGCTCCCTGCACCCTTCCTTCCCCTTCCTGCTCCTCAGCCTGACTGACGTGACACTAAGCCCGCGAAAAGTATCCTTTCTCCTGTGTGGGAATCCTCCAGCCCTATTGGCTCTTATCAGGCACCTGGTGCCTGTCTCCCTATGCCTCCTGGGAGTTGTAGTTCCCAGGAGGCTGCTAAAGTATTGGGGCCGCGTGCGCACTTGCCCTGCACATGCGCAAACGCCTTTTGGCCGCCGCAACCTTTTCCTCCACTTCCCTACCCTCGCGCAATCTCCTAAGGGCTGCCGGGACGCTTTGCCTCTGTCTGCGCATGCGCGATCCCGCGCACGCTTGCGTAGTGTGTCATGGCGGCCCCCGCTAGCCGGGTGCGCCGCCGGAGCTCCATGGATCCCGAGCGCTCCCTGCACTGGGCTCCACCCTCGCGAAGTGCCGGCGGGTCCGTCACTGCCTCCGGCGGCACCCGCGACCACTCGGCACTCGCGGAGGGGGGTCAGTGAGTCAAAAATAACCCTGGGGCTACATATGTATATGTATATATATACGTAGGTATGAGCACAGGGATGAGGCCAACACGGAGGGAAGACCCCACCGCCGGGCGCGGGGAGAGCGGTGCAGGTCGGGCCGCGAGCTGATCGACAGACAGGCCATGGTAGGGGCGAACGGCGCCCAAGGTGGAGGAGAGGAGCACGTGGGGCCCACAGGGGGCGCATGCGGGGTGGGCTGGAGCCCTGGATGGCGGCTTCCGGTTAGGATGAATGAATCCTGCGGGGGTGGTTCAACCTTGTTTTCTCTTACAGGAAAGGCTGGACCGGTCGGGACACGTTCGACCTCGCTTTGCGGCGCTGGTACGTCGTCCATGACTCGTAAATGGACGGAGCGCCCTGGCGGGCCTGCAAACAGAACTCGGAGGGGCAAGGGCCTTGAGGTTAGTCCCGACAGGCGGTTACCAAAGGGTAAACGTAAGAGCTACGCATATAGGGGGGGCTACCTTGCCAGGCATTCGCGGTTCCCCAATACCGGAGAGTTCGGTAGTGGGGGCGGCGGGCAATGCCGAGGCGAGAATTATCAGCATAGTGGAGAAGGCCGTTCAGGCAGCGTTACTAGCGGCAGGCGTAGGCAACGCTAGCGAGGCACAAAGAGGAACAGCAGCAGGGGCGAACCCCGGAGCAGCAAGCGCGTCAGCTAGGGTGACACAGGATCAGGCTGTGGCAGGGGAGGAAGGCGCTAGAGGGGGCACAGGATCAGCAGCTAGCCAGGTAGTGGCAGGGCAGGTAGCGGGAGTAACAGCAGCGGCTAGCGCAGTAGGAAGAGCAGCGGAAGGGGCAGGGATCGGGGTGCCAGTAGCGTCAAAGTCAAAGAGGGTAGGGGATGCGGCATTTGGTGACTCGTACACAGCGGTCACCTGGTTTCTGGGCGCGCATCGAGGTGAAGGAAAGAATTTGGGCAGGGGACTATGTTGAGTTATTGACGTTGCTTCCTGGGTACAACGAAGCAGTAGCGAAATCCAAAAATAAAGGGGAAGCTAGGAAGGATGATGTAGAAAGGCGATTGTACCCACGCACTATTGGTAACTGGGTGCAGGCGTTCGGGATATTGGCAGGCGTAGTGGGCAAAAATATGGAGGAATGGGATGGTGGACATACGACGTGGAATTCAGGCAAAGTATGCAGGAGAATAAAGGGGTAGTTACGTGGGACCATAAGGATGTCGACTTATACTTAGATCACATTTCCGGGGGAGGAGGTTCAACCTCTCGTGGGGCAGGCTTTCAGGGCGACACGTTCAGTAACAATTCACAGGAGGGTTCCGAATGGTTCGCACGGCCGGCAGGGAGGGGACGAGCAGTTGGAAACCAGTCAGGCATATGCTGGGGATTTAACGAGTCAAAATGCAGATTCCCCAATTGTTATTTCCAGCATAGCTGCGCCGGGTGCGGGGGCCAGCACCCCAAGTCCAAATGTTATAAGAAGGACAGTAAAGTGTTAAAGGGGGAGGGCGCGAACGCCAATTTCGGTAAAGAATATGGCGGGGGAGGCACCTCGGCGGGAAAGACACCCCAATAAAGTGGCAGCCGAGTTTTGGCAGAAGGGGTCGGGAGGCAGCGAGCGAGGGTATGGCGGACGGGCCTGATTTAAGGGGGGGTTAAACAGTCCCATCGGTGGCGGAAGTTGGGGGGGGTAGGTGCTTGTCCTGTCAGAGGGGGCTCGTGGCTGGTAAAGCAGGTTGAAGCGAGGGGGCAGGTCACCGGGACATACTTCCGGGTGCCCCCTCTTGCATTGCCCAGCACCGAGCACTTTCTGGCGCGGACGGGCAGCACGCTACCTCAGTTATGATTATGTTTATTATTAATAAACAAAGCCGCGGCCATTTTACCTCCAGACTGTGTCCTCTCGTTATTAGGTACGTTACATAGAAATAATGCTAGGTATGTGGGGGAGCTCGCGCATCCCTGGTCATTTGCATTGAAACCCCGTCAGCTCCTGTTTGTTTGCCAGTTGTTGTGGATAAATGGCCCCGCACTAATGATATTGGGAATCCCATGGACTTTTACTATAGCTTCGGATCACCAGAGACTGCCCCACTTTGAGAAATTCTTTAACGGAACTTGAAGACATACCCCTTGTGTACTGGTACCAGACTAACACTATACTCCAAATCGGTCACATCACCTCTACAGAGTTATTGTTCTGACATGCTGTGTTTCACTGTCCTCTTATGAGTGCAGGGCCTAGAGACTGTCTTTTTTAAAACTTTATTAAATTTGTGTCACAGAGTTATGCTATGGAGCTTGCGCTTTTTCTTTTTTTCTTTTAGGTTTTTTATGATGTGGCAACATTATTTTTGAAGCTGCAGTTTGCTCCATCAAGATCATCAACTGGACATTGGACATTACTTTTACAAACCTGAACTGTATTGAAATACTTATTCACGTTTTGTACACTGGCGACACACTTTATTCGAGCTCGGCTAGTCCCACGAATTTGGGTATACCTGGGTGTATTGAGGTTTGTGACTGTTTTCTGCCCGAGTGCATTGAAGTATTTTCCAGGCAGGGATTGAAGCATTTTATTCCCGCTGGCTGCAATACTGCACAGTATATATATATATACTGCATTACAATTCATGAATTTATGCCATCTGGTAGACACGCGAAGCATTGCAGCCTATTAAATCCTAATCATTATCATTTAACAGATCAGCCGCCCGTCAGCCAGGCATGAACCCAGGCTGGGAAGGCAAACACAACGGGGCTTGTCAGAGGTGAGGAGCGGCGCATTCCAGGTATCTGCCAGGTACATACTGGGTATTTGCTCGAATAAAGTGTGTCGGTGCAGTATTTATTTAATCAAATCACATGTGTATAGTCACACTTTATTGAATTTATTCTATCACTTATCATTTTAATACACATTTATCTAGTGGCTTAATTTTCCTTTTATACACATTGTTCACCTTTATTATTATTCAGTTCACCAATACACCCTATAGCACTACCCAACTGCTTTTGTATGTGTGTGTGTGTATATATATTAGAACAGAGAAGTGCGTGCCCCATAGTATAAATATGTATAACATTTATTGCTAGAATAAAAAAGATTTGAGGTAGATTAGCACACTCACAAAAGGAGCTAGGACATGCGCCTTTAGAGAGATACAGTAATTTCTCTGATGGTTTAGTACTCATCTGTAGGGAATCCACACCCAGTAACCAGTAATCAGACCTCCAGGATATCAAATAAGAGACTAGAGTCCAGCAAACAACTGCAGTCCATATTCCAATGCTTGACTCAGCTACCATGTAGCAGTAAAAGAGCAGCAGTCACACAGTATACAACTGTTCCTCAGCTTTCAGGCACTCACAAGTGTGATGACATCAGACTTCTGTACAATCAGGGTCCCTACATGTTTCGTCAACATGTGACTTTGTCAGGAGGGGTCACACCTGAATGCCCATGTCCTAGCTCCTTTTGTGAGTTGTAATAGACCATGTGACTCCCTTTGGATGAAATCACATCTTTCCCCACAAATTACTCGGTCACATGGTCTACTACAACCAATCAGATTGGGGCTATAGTTCTCACAATCTGATTGGCTGCAGAACCACATGAGGGCAGCCATTCTGGATTTGGTGACGTCATGTTAAAAGGAAATGAAGCACAGCCATTCTGATTGGCTGGCTTCAGTCCCTTTACATGACGTCACAAAAAAAAGGCACATGATTCTCACAGCCAATCACAGGCGCCAGAACCATTTGTCAATCAAATGTGATGTCACAGGCCATATTTAAGGCCATGACGGCTCATTTGAGCTCAAGAACCCAAAGTGTCAACATTGTAGATTTAAAATGGGGCTATTGGATTGTGTCAGGACTCGTGGACCCACGTGCGTCCTCTCGCAGGTCCCGTGCTCTTACCTGCGGTCCGCTCCGACACCGGCTGACAGCCCTCTGCGCTGCCACCCTCCCTCTCGCATCTCTCCTCGTATGCGCAGAGCGCTCCCCATAGAAGCGGCATTCCCCGCTGATGTGCTGCTCAGGCGCAGTTCCTGTTTCACGGGATTGGATGCCAGACGCATGGTGCGCCATCAGCATCGGATGCATGCACATGACACGCGAGCGATGCTCCCGAGCGACGGGTCAAGAAGAGCTCATTAGCTCCATCACTGTCAGCTGCCTTCCTCATCCAACCTATCACTGGACTCTGTGGGGGTCACGCCTCTGCTCCACCCCCTGGGGGATTGGTCAGTGCCTGCTACTTATGCTCAGCTGTGCCACTGGCACTTTGGCTGAGCATAGACTCATATTACTCTGTGTTTGCCTCTGTTTAACCTGCCTCATTACCTTGTTCTAGTTCTGCTCTCCCGTGTACTGACCCAGCCTACCTTTGGATCTGTCTCTCTCTGGAACCCTGACCTTGGCTAGAACGTTGACGATCCGCATCTCTCCTACCTTGACCCTGGCACTGAACTCTGACGATCCGCCCTTCTCCAGTCCTGACTTTGGCAATAGTACTTGCTACGCTTCGGACCTCTCCTGCATCGGACCCGGCAAGTGTACGTTTATTCTGATCTCTCCTGCCCTAGACTCGGCCAGCAGTCTACATTCCGAATGAGGTTCCCATGTCTGTGGCTGGTGGTTGCCTATTCCCATCTCAGCAAAGGGGTCTCGTCTAGTTTGTGGTGAGCACAGCGTAACAAATTGACAGATGAAGACAGAAGACAGAAGATAAAGACAGAAGATAAATAAATTAAAGAAATAGTCACAAATAAAGAAAAAAGAAGAGGATGGAGATGAAAGAAAGAAGAATTGTGTTACCTGGCCCGGATCTTCACCATGGATGGCGTTGGATTGTGTTCTGTGACGATACCGAACGAGAGCTTCCTGATTCCCCAGGATTAAGAGAGGGCCAATGCTTCTAAAATTAAGAGAAATATTGAATGTATTGTATGTACTTTTATTTTTACAGATTTTTTTTCATTTTTTCATTGAATTTTTCTTTTTTTATGCTTTTCAGTGCCCATTGACTGCTAATATATTAATCTGTGCCTGTTTTGGGTACATATTAATACAGTAATAGCCAATGCATTTTTTGGCAAATGCATTTCTTCTATTGACTGTTATATTTTCTATGTATTTTTATTGTTTAGCTTAAATTGTTTTGAATTGTTTTGGCTTGAATATTTTTTTCCAGCTTGTTTTTCGTTTTTATTTCATTATGTATTTTGTTGGCTACTGGTTTAAATTGGTGTTGTCTAGTGATTCTTTAATTGGTGTGTTGGTTAGTTATTTTAGCTATTACATTTATTTTTTGGGCTAGTGATCTGATTTATTTAATTGATTGGCTAGTGATGGGATTTATTTAATTGATTGGTTGGCTAGTGGTTTACATTTTACAGTTTAGTTGTTTAGGTGCTTGTTGTAAAGGTTTTATTTTTGAGTGTTTTGGACATTCAGGTTTTGTATTACGGTGACCATTGACTGCTATAGTAGCTTATGCCCATATTATATGGGTATGATGTACTACTATAACAATCAATGGGTACAGGATGGGTATAGTTGTTTAGGATGTGTTGTTAGGTCTCCTGGGTGGGTAGAGGGGCAGATTGGGTTAACCCCTTAATTACTATAGTGGTTATTAACCACTATGGTGATTAAGGGGTTAGGAGCCATTAGATTGTATTTATTATGTATGCTTTCTGGCAACGGAGGACATGGCCCTGCATTATGCTGACAAGGACGCCCTTCACATTGGCAGGGTTAAGTATAACGGTTTTTATTTGTATGTGTTTGGTGGGGGGGTGAGGTGTATTTATTGAAATGTAGGCCATGTTTATTTTTTTAAATACAGGAATGGTACCACAGGCCAGCAGGGACCCATGGGGACCTCCTGATGACCCACAGATGCCCATGGGGACCACCTGAGAACCCATGGACACCTGTGGGGATGAACCGGGGCCCCCACTGCTGTGGGGGCACTGGGGGCCTGAGGAGACCACCTGAGAGCACCCAGACACCCCTGGGAGCCACCCTAGGGGCCCCATACACCTGTGGGGATGGCCCAGGGACCCCCAGACACCCCCAGGGACCCCTGTGGACCCCATTGTGGCCCACGGGCACCCATGGTGACCACCTGGAGGCCCACAAAGCCTAGCAGAGACCTCCCGAGGGCCCCCAGACAACAGTGGGAACCCCTCTGGGGTGCACTGTGGGGCATGCGGACACCTGTGGGGACCACCCGGGGACCCCCGCCACCTGTTGTGTATTGGTGCCTACTACATGTTTTCATTTAAATTTATGAATAGTGTAGATGAGCAGGGGGTCTCCGGAGCAGAACCGCATTGGTTTCAGGTCCGGCGACCCCCTGCTTCCCGAGATACAGGCCCCGTTATGGGGTGCAGGTATCTCCTATGCATGGAAGTGTCCCGATCACGTGATGTGAGACATTTCTATGAATAGGAGATACCGGCACCCCAAAACCGGTACCGAGCCAGGGGACATAGTATACGGCTCAGCATCCCAAACCCACCTTAGCAAACTTGACACCCTCTACAACTCAATATGCCGTTTTGTTCTCCAATGCAACTACAACACACATCACAGCGAAATGCTTAAAGAACTAGATTGGTAATCACTTGAGTCTAGGTGCAAAGTTCATCTTTCCTGTCTTGCCGTCGAATACTTTCTATGCAAGCTACCCATTTATCCGAACAAGCTCCTCACCCCTACCATATGCAGCACTTATCATCTGATATCTGACTCCAAAAGACTGTTCATGGTCACAAGGCTCAACAAAGAAGCCGGACGCTCCTCCTCTTACCGTGTACCCCAAAGCTGGAACAATGTATTGGAGACTCTCAAAGCATCAAATAGATTAAGCTCTTTCTTTTTTTTTCAACTTTCTTTTTATTGGGTTTTCAGAATATTGCATACAAGTATCTCATGAATGCCGTAAAACATAATGCAGGACATACGACATCAATACAAACAGGGGAAGGGATGGACAAGAAGGTATGGAGGTGGGGGGCGGTGGGTAGAAGAGTTATCTCTGATGCTCTCCAATCCTGTACAGGTGATCCGGAATCACGCCCGTCTGTGTCTCTCTGTGGCACCGGGTAAGGGGGGGCGCACACCGCCTTCTGTTACTTCGCGGGAAGGGGCTATTGTCGTCCCCATGTTCCACTAACTCCAGCTCCTGCCGACCATCAAAGGAGAACCCACCTGATCTTATTAGAGCCAGATGGAGGCATTGCTCACCCCCGGGATATCTTTCTGCGCCAGCCAAGGCAGCCAGACTTTTTGGAAATTTGGGCCAGTGTCGTTGACCAAACTCGTCAACTTTTCCATCTGGCAAACGAACCAAATTCTGTTCCGAATTTTATCTATTGATGGAATTGCATTCTGCTTCCACAGTGCTGCGGTCTTGCACCTCATAGCCATAGCAAAGTGTGCTATCAATTTGTTCCCTGATCTAGACACTTCTTGCGTAGGCTTACCTAATAGAAACACCCACGGGTCTAGTTGAATTGTGAGGCCCAAAATCCTCTGTTACCAATATCTAATTTGAGTCCACACTGGTATGAGTCGTGGGCAGGACCACAGCATCTGCACCAGATCCCCCTGTTCCCCTCACTGCCTGGGACAGAGAGGGGAAGATCCTGAAATTAATTTCGCCAGTCTAACTGGGGTGAGATACCACCTCATTAATACTTTATATGAATCCTCCTTCAATGTCGTACAGATCGAGCTACTGGCCGCTGCCTTAAATATTTCTGTCCAGTCTTCGTCCTCTAGTGGCCCTGTCAGGTCTGTCTCCCATTGTGTCGCAAATCTGGGTTTGTGCGAACCGTCAATGTCAGCTCTGACCATCTCTTTGTACAAAGCAGAGATGAGTCCCTGTGTGTCGGAGCCCCGCTCACAGAGCCTCTCGAAATTAGTTAGCGGTGGTCTAGTTAAGTGCTTGGTGTAAAATGCCCGGACCTGGAGATATCTAAGGTATTCTGTGTTGGGGATGTCTTTTTCTGACTGTAATTTTAGTGTAATTAGTGTGTTACAATTAATGATCTTCCCACAGCTTGTAAGGAAGCCTCAATACACATGTATGCAGATGACACAATCCTATATGCACACAGCCATAGCCTCTCTGACCTTCAACACATACTTCAGTCTGACTTTTTGAGACTCGAAAACTGGATTTCCCAAAACAAACTGTTTTTAAACACTGACAAGTCTGTAACAATGGTATTTGGGACCAAGACTAAATTTGTAAAGCTTCCAGTGACTGAGCTCCTGATTAGAACCAACGCTAACACTACCCTAGTTTTAAATACTTGGGCTTATGGTTTGACTCCCACTTAACATTCAGTATGCACATTGATACCCTGACAACCAAGACCTATGCCAAACTAGGGGTACTTTACAGGAACAAATCCTCCCTAAGTCTCCTGGTCAGAAATTGTATCGCACAGCAGATACTAATGCCAATTATTGACTATGGAGACATAGTATATGGCTCGGTACCTCAAACCCACCTTAGCAAACTTGACACCCTCTACAATTCAATTTGTCATTTTGTTCTCCAATGCAACTACAACACACATCACTGCGAAATGCTCAAAGAACTAGATTGGTCAACACTAGAGTTTAGGCGCAAGGTTCACCTTTCCTGTCTTGCCTTTAAATTCTTCATGGGCAAGCTACCCAGCTACCTGAACAAGCTCCTCACCCCTACCACTTGCAGCACCTATCACCTGAGATCAGACTCCAAAAGACTGTTCATGGTCCCAAGGCTCAACAAAGTATCCGGACGTTCCTCCTTCTCCTACCGTGCACCCCAAAACTGGAACAACCTACCAGAGACTCTCACATCCACCACCAGTTTAAGTTCTTTCAAATCTAAGGCTGTCTCACATATTAACCTGATCTGTAACTGTTTCATACGCTCATAATATATATTTTCTTTAACTGTGCATGCAATGTCTTGTATATAATGTATACCCTGTTCATTTATGTAACTGTACTTGTAACCATGTGTTATTTGTTTTACTCTGTGCCCAGGACATACTTGAAAATGAGAGGTAACTCTCAATGTATTACTTTCTGGTAAAATATTTTATAAATAAATAAATAATTGATCAAATGGTTTGATAGTGTCGTGCCCCTCCAGGTCCTTCAGCCCTCTGAAACCCATGTTTTGCCATAGTGTGAAATTCTTACCATCTAGCCCTGGAGCAAACTCTGGATTCCCGTATAAGGGAGCCATTAAAGTGTGTTTTGAGGTCAATGAGTGATTATCTTTAGCCGCCTCCCAGACCGACATCGAGTTGAGCACAGAGGTCAGCGGCTCCTTTAAATCCTTTAGTCTAGATTTAGGGTACCAAATTAAGTCCCTGAGCTCCAGCGGGGCGCACAACTCCCTCTCCAGTGCCACCCATCGTCGCAGCTCCGGGTCACCATGCCACTGAGTAATTTGGCATAGTTGCACCGCTTTATAATACGCAACAAGCACGGCACCGCTAAGCCCCCAGTTTCTCTAGGCCTTTGCATAATTATCATTTTTACCCGTGGTTTTTTATTTTTCCATATGAATTTCGTGACTAGGTTCTGCAGCTCCTTGATCTCCGATCTCACCACAGGTATCGGGAGAGTTTGGAACAGATACAATAACCGGGGGAGAATGTTCATCTTCACACAATAGATTCTGCCAATCCAGGAGATTCCGTATGCGGACCAGTCTTTGAGTTCCTTTTTAAGGGCCCTCAGCAGATTAGGATAGTTCGCCTGGTAGAGAGAGGCGCTCTGTTTGGTAAGATGCACCCTTAGGTACTTTATAGTTTTAGGCTGCCATTTAAATTTAAAATTAATTTCTATTAATTTCTCTGTTTCTTTTGGGATGTTCAGACTGAGCGCCTCAGATTTAGCCTGATTAATCTTAAAACCTGAGATTCTGTTAAATCTCGCTAGGAGGGCAAACAGATTGGGTAGCGAGGTAAGCGGCTTTGTCAATGCCAAGATGATGTCATCTGCGTATAGAGCCACTTTATGTTCTTGTGTGTGAATTTTGATTCCCGATATGTCCGGGTTACTACGGATGTGTGCTGCTAGCGGTTCCACGCATAAGGCAAACAACAAGGGCGAGAGTGGGCAGCCCTGTCTAGTACCGCTTTTGATTTTAAACAGCTCCGATGGGAAGCCTTGGTGAACCACCCTTGCTGCCGAGGCTGCATATAATGCTTTTATTGCCCCCAGAATTTTACCCCCGAACCCGAATGCCCCAAGCGTGGACTCCATATATGGCCAGTCAATCCTGTCGAAGGCTTTCTCCGCATCTAAAGTTAGTTCTAGTCCTCGGATCCCGTTGGCATTAATGAAATCAATAATATCTACAATCCTTCTAGTATTGTCGTCCGCTTGTCTTTCTCTAATGAAGCCAACCTGATCCGGGTGAATAAGCCTTGGCAGAACCGTGCTCAATCTATTGGCCAGTAATTTGGAGTAGATTTTAACGTCTGAATTGATCAATGATATCGGCCTATAACTTTGGCAATTTGTGGGATCTTTGTCTTTCTTATGAATCAGGGATATCGACGCCTGGAGCATCTGTTCTGTGAAGGGCTCTCCCACCAGGACTCCATTAAATAATCTAAGCATGTGTGGAGCTAAAATCCCTATAATTTTTTTAGAATATAAATTGGAGAACCCCAGATTAAGCTCTTTCAAAACAAAACCAGTGTCTCACATTTTAATCTGGTCTGTAACTGTTACATACACCTACACTGGCGACACACTTTATTCGAGCTCGGCTAGTCCCACGAATTCGGGTATACCCGGTTGTATTGAGGTTTGTGACTGTTTTCTGCCCGAGTGCATTGAGTTATTTTCCGGCAGGGATTGAAGCATTTTATTCCCGCTGGCTGCAATACTGCACAGTACATATATATATACTGCATTACAATTCATGAATTTATGCCATCTGGTAGACACGCGAAGCATTGCAGCCTATTAAATCCTAATCATTATCATTTAACAGATCAGCCGCCCATCAGCCAGGCATGAACCCAGGCTGGGAAGGCAAATGCAACGGGGCTTGTCAGAGGTGAGGAGCGGCGCATTCCAGGTATCTGCCAGGTACATACCGGGTATTTGCTCGAATAAAGTGTGTCGGTGCAGTATAATATACAGTATATTATCTTTAACTGTGCATGCAATGTCTTATATATAATGTATATCCTGTTCATTTATGTAACTGTATTTGTAACTGTAACAAGAGATTTGTCCCTGTTCAAAAAGGTGCCTCTAATCCAGCAGTGTGGTAGTTAACTGCTGGTAGTCAATTAACCAACACCACCTGACTGATTAGAGGTTGGTTAGAAAAGCCTGCCTTTGAGATAGGAACAGAGATTCCTTAGTCCACAACTGGGCTGACCAAGGAAACAGACAGAGCAGAGGTTCCTGAGTCTCACAGATGAGACTGATAGACGGATCACAGTTGTTTGGAGCTCACAAGACTTCTACACCTGAATGCTGAGATAACCTGAGGAAAAGGTAGCAACCCAGGAAAGAGAGAAGCCTTCCCCCTAAAACTACGAGATAGATAAGACTTTTCTTATAAGACTGATTATCTATGTCTGTCTATATAAATATAAATGTCTCTATGATTTGGGCTGGTGAATCGCTGGACTACAAGTGTAAATATACTTCAACATGGAGCAGATTTTGTTTGTGGATTTTCACATGTTTGTTGTGTTTAAAGCAACAGGCGCAATAAAGCCTTATTTAATTTCACCTTAAAACCAGTCTCCATTGTGTACCTCTGCACACATCTCTTACAGGAACCATGTATTATTTGTCATCTTAGCTCTATGCCCAGGACATACAGATGCAGCCATGAGTATCCGAACACTTGCCTTGCAAAATCTGAGGCAATCTCCCAGTAATGCTACAACATTTCTGTGACATTTCTGCAGACAGATTAATGGCATATCGGATTAACACAGCGGGGGTCCCTGGCAGTCCCATTCAAACTGACTAGGGATCCCTGCTGTGTTAATCTGATGTGCCATTAGTCTTTCTGCAGAAATGTCAGAGAAATGTTGCAGCATTACTGGGAGATTGCCCCAGATTTTTCAAAGCAGTGTTCAGATACTCGTAGCTGCATCTGTACTTGAAACCGAGAGGCAAACTCTCAATGTATTACTTCCTGTTAAAACATTTTATAAATAAATAATGGGGCCTGTATCTCGGGAAGTAGTGGTTACCCGGACCTGAAATAAATGTGGTTCTGCTCTGGAGACCCCCTGCTACATTTCTGTAATGTTTAAAATTAAAAAAAAAAAAACCTACGATTGCCTGTGAGTGGCACGCAGTTAGAATGACTCTACAGTCTCTTACAGACAGGCCGACCCCGGTAGGACTCACACAGCAGGGACCCCTCTGTGTTAATCCAATTGGCCATTATGTCTGCAACGGAGCATCTCGCAACACCACGTGGCCTAACGCAACATTTACCCAGGTAAATGCTCGAATAACGGCCGCTGCATCTGTACATATTATCTGCATAAAGAGGATACCTAATACCAAAAGAGTTGATGAAATCACCAAGTGAAATTGTGTGTAGAGAGAGAAGAAGAGGTCCCCTAACAGAGCCCGGAGGTACACCAACAGACTGAACAATAGGCCATGAATACATGTTAACAACAGAGACCAAAATACATTTCCTCCATAATCATTCAGAGAAGGATGTGCATGTGTGATGGAAGCTTGTTTGTGAATTGAGCCATGGCAGTACACTGGCGACACGTTTAATTTGAGTAGGGCTAGTACCGCAAGCCGGGACATGTCCCGGCTTGCTAGCCCCACTCCCTCGGCGTGCCGCACGTCACTGACGCGCGGTCACGCGTCATCGGGAGCCTGCGCCCCCTGCACGCGCGTCCAGGTCTCCCCGAGGGCGGCAGAGGGTTCCGGGGGACCTGGCGGACCCGGCAGCGGGGAGGAGAAAGCCCCGATCGGAGGGCGCTCCTCCGCGGCTTCGGCGCGCGCCCGGCACCCTGCGGCGCGCGCCAGGTTACTGCTGCGGCCGAGACCGGGCAAATGCTCGAATAAACTCGGCCGCAGCAGTAGGTTAGAGACATGGGCGTGCTGGATCAACAAAGTTTCATATAGATCAAGAGGAGAGGATAGAGATTTTAGAATTTACCAGATTGTCAGGTTCTAGGTAAGGTGAAAGAGAGAAAATAGATTAGCATTAAAGTAGATCAAGAAGTCAAGGGACCAAAGGTCTCGGGAGTAGTGAGTAGAACAGGTTGTAAGGAGGAGAGTGGAACCAGGTGTGAAAGATAGGAGCTAATGGTCAGAGAGTGGAAGGGGAGAGATAGAGAAATCAGTAAGGGAACAGTTTTTAGTAAAGAACAGATCCCAGTAGTGACCATCCTTGTGGGTGTTGGAATTGATCAATTGGTGGATGCCAAAGGACAAGGTTAAAGAGAGAAGGTGATATTTATGGGAGATTGAGGGATCAGCAATATGACAGTTGAAGACCCCCAGTAAAAGGATAGGAAAGCCTGAGGAGAGAAAGAAGGAATTACAGTTTTCAAAGTCAGAGAGGAAATTGGAGGTAAAGGATGTTGAGGAATACTGTCTGTAGATGACTTCCATAAGCATAGAAAAAGAGGATAGAAAATCTGGGCAGTGTGAACCTTAAAGGAAGAGAAATAAACAGATATACTGTAGGCATAGGACAGAGCTGATATTAGCAGTGGAGAAAGAGGAGTAGACCTACCTTTGCCATTGGGCCATGGAGTGTGAGAGAAAGAGATACACCATAGAAGACATGTTCCTCCACAGCAGAGCCATTTCATGAGATCCAGGTCTCTGTTAGAGCAAAGAGATGAGGAAATTGAGAAGAGACTATGTAGTGTACAGCCAGAGACTTGGTGGTCAGAAATCAGACATTACCGAGGGCACAGGAGAAGAGAGCAGTAAGGCACACAAGAAATAGGTATTATTAAGTTATATGGGTTAATACCCTTAGCAGGGAGGGAGGAGTAAGAAGGGGGTGTGGGCAAGAGCGGGTGTGTTTATGGCCAGGTCCAAGATTTGGAAACTAGAGAGAAAGAGGAGTAGAGAGAGAATAAGAAAGGTGGTGAGAAGAGGGTTTGTGTATGTGTGTGGGTGGGGGGGGGGGGAGGTTTTATTGAGGTGTGCAGAATTAGTGGGGGTAGAGGTAAGTATATAGTGATGCAGTGTCTGGGCACAGGCAAATGTGGGGGAAAGGAGAGATGAAGCAATGTGGATTGGAGGAGGAGAGTGGGGAAAAGAAAATAGAAAAGAAACTTTTACAAAGGAGTGAGGAAACTGCAAACAGAAACAACAATATGGAGGACATATTGGTATGCTGCTCAGGTAGTATGGAGAGAAATTTAGGATGAGAGAGTTTTCAGGTATTGGAGGATATCAAAGTGCTGAATCCAGTTCTTCCTTTTTTGTTAATTTCCAATTTAACTTCATCTTAACTCAACAGACACTTAAGATGTGGCACTTAAAAAGGGGCAGAATCAACTAGCCAACATGTAAGTTTCTGTATGCGGGTGTGGAAGTAGGAGTTATACAGTGTGCAGAGGGGTAGAATGAGGCTGAAGATTAGAAGGTGTTGATAACAGAGAAGGAAGGGAGTGTTAATGACTAAGCAGACGTGGGAAAACAGGTCGAGGGAGTGTCCTTTGTAGTAGTAGAGGCCAATTTAAGTAATTTTTGCATAGCCAAATTATCCTAATTTCCAAGCTTATCAGGAGTACTCTAGACACATGGTGTATTTAGGGTGGTATTGTATATAAACCACTTTTGGTCTATCTATCTCTTTTTGGACTGTATTTGTCTACCCTGGAGGTGTATTATGTGATTATGAGCCATCCTCATTTAACTATCAATTAATATTTACTTGAAAGGATGTGAGTTCCATCCTTAAATAATTTTTTTT
This sequence comes from Ascaphus truei, assembly GCF_040206685.1. Taxonomy (NCBI): domain Eukaryota; kingdom Metazoa; phylum Chordata; class Amphibia; order Anura; family Ascaphidae; genus Ascaphus; species Ascaphus truei. Next base: position 525,530,812 of record NC_134483.1, read on the forward strand.
TTTTTTGCTACAGAATAGGATAAGGCCTTTAAAAGAGGTTTAAGAAAGTCAAAGCTTTTTTTTTTTATAAAGCTTATTAAAATATCCCATGAGGCATGGCAGAGATAATTATATATGGCATAAGATTAATAGTTTAACTTGAAGACACAAGAATCTAGTGAAAAATACTCACAGAACAGCAAATAGATTAGGAAAAATAGAAAAGGGCTTTTCTCCAAGGTGCTATGTTCAATATTGTAAAAACAGTCATGTTTCATCTTCGTGTACTGTCTGCAGTGACTGCTCTCTTTTTATCATTGAGAACTCTCAGTTGAGATCGTGAAAAAACAAAGCGTATTTTCATCCTTTTGGCTTTGTAAAGTAAAGTTCATGATGTTGTATAAAAAAAATGATGTGATTACATAAGTTAAACATATTGAATATGCTGTAGAGAGACAGACAAAAGTAAATATCTAGAAGAAAAAAAACATATGATTTTATATTGGCTTTTTTGTGTATTTAAAAGAAGGTTATTTAAACTAAGAAGCTCAGGGCTTTGAATTTTGCTTAAACAAATGTAAGACATTCTCGCAGCTTCCACAATATGTTTTTTTTTTATGTGAGCATGCAGTATGGGCCCAAGTATTTAATTTGTTCCTGAATATTTTATTAGAAAAAGCCTAAATCTTTCAAATAAAAGCAGCCTAGCTTGACAACAGGGTACTGTATGTTTTATAAATTGTACATCTAAGCATATTTTAAGATTATTTAGTAGTTAGAAAAGATCAGACAGTAAGTAACAGGTATTATTATTTAATCAAGCAAAGATAGATTCAAAGAAAATGTCTTGACAATGTAATTTTTCTGAATAGAAAAAAAGTAATTGTCTTTGTTTTTCTTTAATGAAACGTGCAGTGTACCTACAATATCTAATTATTTATCTAGGTACCTACATCTGTAGCCAAGGTAATTGTTCCCGTTGTTGCAACATCTGTATTTATCTACAGTGGCGAGAAAATGTTTGTGAACCCGTTAGGATTTTAACACATTTCAAACCTAAAATGTTATTAGATCTAAAACTAAGGGCCTTATGCAGTAAGCGCCGATAAGGCTTTTTCGGCATTTTTTGCCCTCCCGATTCAGTAAGCGCCGATAAGTGGGAATTATTGCCAACTTTTCTTCCCGATAAAAAATTATCGGCATCCGGCTGCCGATAAGCCACTTATCGGCACTTTCTGAACTCGGTGGAATTCAGGTAGCCCCGATTAGCTTTTCGCTGCTGATCGACACTCCAGAATGGAGAGTTTTTCGGCAATCCAGCCCGCCAACTAAAGTTGGCAACTTGGTGGAGGAGAAGCATCGGCAAGGGCGACACTTAGAAAAAATCAGCCCTTTTTCCTGTCTGTGATTGATGCCGGGGGTCTCCGGAGCTGATACCCGCACCGGAGGCCTCCGGCATGCATCCGAGGCAGGAAAAATGCATGTACAGTACAGCCCACTTCATTACCTTAGCGGCTAACCGCTAAGGCAATGAAGGGGTTAACCCACCATGCCAGGTTTATTGTGGGTAGCGGGTGTGGGTGAAGGGGGTATTTGGCCCTTGTTGTTTGTTTAGGGCTTGCAGGGGGGTTGTGGGTGCACTTAACCCCTTCACGACCGTAGCAGTTAATACCGCTACGGTCATGAAGGGGTTAAACCCTCCCGCTACCCACCCGCAAGCCCTAAACAACCACCGTTGGGGCAAATACTCCCTTCACCCACCCCCACTACCCGCAATAAAAAATAATCACACACAGCAGCCCCACACTAAATAAATAAATAAATAAATAAATCTAAATAAATAAATATCTCTATATAAATAAATAAATAAATAAATATACATATATATATATATATATATATATATATATATATATATATATATATATATATATATATATATATATATATTTATATATATATATATATATATATATATATATATATATATATATATAACCCCAACAACCCCTAACATACACTTATATGCACATCAATGATACTATAGGCCGGCAGGGGCCCTCGGGTGTTACCCGCAGGCCTTCATTACCAATTATGTGCCCCCCCCAAATTAATGTCTAAACACATACATACTTATAAAGAAATAACCCCCCTCCCCCCTTAACACATACAGTATAGTAATGGCCACAATTACTATTATCCACGAAGGGATAATAGTGAATGTGCCCATTTTAAATACATAAACAGCAATAAACACATGAAATACATATAGCACTCACCCATGTCCGGCTGACACGATGAAGGCCATCCTCCTCTTCATCCTGCCCATGCCCCCTCCGCTGCTGCAAAACAGACACAAGAATGAAAACATCCAATGTAATGTGCCCTAACCCCTTAATCACCATAGCGGTTAATAACCGCTACAGTCATTAAGGGGTTACCCACCCTCACCCACCACTCGGGACGCCTACATACCCTCCCACACTAACCCCTCACCCTGTGAGCCCTAACCACCCTCACCCACTACCTACAAGGAAGGCCTACCCACATACCGTTGGGGAACCTCCCCCCACCCCCAGTACCCAGAATAAAAACAATACAGTGACACACAATAAACATCATTATATTTATTAAATACATTACCCACCCCCTGTGCACCCCCATAAATATAAGATTTATCCTTTTACAAACAGGGTTCATAACACAGCCCCACGCGAGTCCCCGGTGGGCTGGCGGGGCACCTGACAGACATACAGGGTAGCAGCAGCTCGTTTCAAACAGGTTCTGGAGGCCTATTGGTGGGTCCCGCAAACCGCCATGGCCCCCAGGTGGTCTCCTTGGGTCACTGTGGGCCACAATTGGGTCCCCACGGTAGGCCCAAGGATGTCTGGCAGCCCCGGGTCAGATCCACAGGTGTCTGCGGGGCGTCGGGTGGTTCCCACGGGGGTCTGGGGAACTCACGAGGGCTCACTACGGGTCCGCGGTGCCCCCACGGATGTGGGACCACCGCTTCATCCCCGCACCTATGGGTCGGCGGTGCCCCCACGGATGTGGGACCACCGCTTCATCCCCGCAGACTATGGGTCCGCGGTGCCCCCACAGATGTGAGGCCACCGCTTCATCCCCGCAGGTGTCACCCATGGAACCACCAGCCTGATACCCGTGAGATACCCGAGGAGACCACAGGCGGTCTCCAGAGGTCTCACGCAGAACCACGGAACAAATCCTGAATGTAAACAAATAAACCTGGCCTAAACATTCAATACATTCAACCCCCACCCACCCTACAGTACAATAATGTGCAAAATAACTATTATCCAGATAGGGATAATAGATTATTTGCCCATTATTAAACACATTAACTAGCATATTCTAATAAATAAAGTACTACTGACCTCATCAATAAGAAGCCTCCGTCGCCAGCAACATCCTGGTCTTTCGTTGCCCACAAAATACAAAGCCAAAACAAAGCCAATACATTGCAATTACATTCAGATATCAATTAACCCCTTAAACACTTTATCGGATAATAACCGCAAAGGTAATTAAGGGGTTAAGCCACACTGGCCTGATACCCACCCTTCAGCCATGAATTTGTACAGTGGCTTCATCATGCAATATATATATATATATATATATATATATATATATATATATATATATATATATATATATATACATACAAAGAGAGAGAGAGATATATATATACACACACACATCATGAACCAATATACAAATAAATGTAGAAGGGTTATCAAAAACATGCAGTACTCCAAATAACACTTCTCCATACAGACACACTACAATAAAATTAATTTCCTTTAATAATTCTAACTGAACTTACAATCACAATCATCAACTGCCAAACAAATACCTCAAATGCCAATCAACACATAGCATTTACATTGTATATATGATGCATACAATCTATGCACCATATACATTCTGCAAATGAATGTTAACAATAACATTGCAAGCAAAATACAAATACCTCCCAACAAGTATACTATTTTAACCAATCCAGTAAACATAAATCAATTAGCATTCATTAATGACATCCCTAAACAATTTACATTCCATCCCTAACAATTAAACAATTAACTACTGTAATTCAAGCCTTTAACATAACAATTTAGCCTGTGAAAAAATATAAGTACCAACAAGAATACAAAATCGAAAACCAAGGCTAACCCTGACCTCAAGTACACCATACAATATCAACAATTACATCTATCTAATTTTAAAATACATTATACACACATTTATGCATAACAGCATAGACAAATTAATTTAAAACACATCAAATCAAGCTTTTAAAACAACATAATTTCTTACCCTGTATGTATATATCTTTCTAGACATACATACATACATACATACAGTGCAAGAAATGATATACCACAAATAAAAAAATACACATGTTAAAAAAGCATTAAAAAAAATTAACAAGTTCAATTAAATACATTTCTTTAGTCCACTTACCATTACTTGACCCCACCGACTCCCGTTGAACAGCTTACTCACGAACAAAATCACCAGGCACAGGAACCCATAAAATAAAAAACCATAAAAAAAAAAAAAACATTAAACCAAAAATCCAAATCAATCCACGGGTCTTCTATTTGTAATCAATCTTCATCTGTATTTTTCTTTCTTCTATCTTCTTCCGGGTCTTCTTCCCGTCTTCGGCCACGCCCTGGTCTTTTTTCTTCAGTAGGAGGTCCTTCCTCCTCGGCGGCTGGCTTCAAAATGAGACGACATAGGCTTTTAAAGGCCTATGACGTCACATTTTCGTCATGTTCCCACGGTCCTGATTGGGCCGTGAAAATCATGTGTTTTGGCCGATAAAAAAAAAATGATGACGTCACTTAAAGGCAATGAAAGCACAGCCAATCAGAATGGCTTTGCTTCAATTGCCTTTAAGATGACGTCAGGAAAAGAAACATGGCCGTCCTCACATGGTACGGTAGCCAATCAGAGCGTGGGAAGTCTATCCCTACTCTGATTGGCTCTAGTACCATGTGACAGGCTTTCAATTACATCACATCCGTTCTCCCCCAAGCCTCTGTCACATGGTATACTAGAGCGTGGGGCTGTGTTATGAACCCTGTTTGTAAAAGGATAAATCTTGTATTTATGGGGGGGGCACAGGGGGTGGGTAATGTATTTAATAAATATAATGATGTTTATTGTGTGTCAATGTATTGTTTCTATTGTGGGTACTGGGGGTGGGGGGGGTTCCCCAACAATACGTGGGTAGGCCTCCCTTTTGGGTAGTGGTTGAGGGTGGTTAGGCCTCATGGGGTGGGGGGTTAGTGTGGGAGGGTATGTAGGTGTCCCGAGTGGTGGGTGAGGGTGGATTAACCCCTTAATGACTTTAGCGGTTATTAACCGCTATGGTGATTAAGGGGTTAGGGCACATTACATTGGATGTTTTCATTTTTGTGTCTGTTTTGCAGCAGCAGAGGGGGCATGGGCAGGATGAAGAGGAGGATGACCTTCATCGTGGCAGCCAGAAATGGGTGGTGAGTACTATATGTATTTAATGTATTTATTTTTGTTTATGTATTTGAAATACACAGGGGGTGTATGTTGTTTATTGCTATGTTTATTGTGGGCAAATTTTACCCAATAAACATGCTATTCTGCCTTAACCCCTTCATTGCCTTAGCGGCTATCCGCTATGGTAATGAAGCAGCATTTATGTATTTTTAATATTATTGTGCGGAAGCAGGGGGTCCCCTGAGCTGAACCGCATTGATTTGTGGCTCAGAGACCCCCTGCTTCCCGAGTTATAGGCCCCGGTTTGGGGCAACGGTGCCAGTGTCGCCGCCATATTTATTTCGGACACGGCGCGAATGGGGTGCTATAAAGATGGCGGCGACACTGCCACCCGATGACACATTCCGGGGCCTGTAACTCGGGAAGCAGGGGGTCCCTGGTCCACAAAGCAACGCGGTTCAGCTCAGGGGACCCCCTGCTCACTGTACTATTATTAAATATACATTCATGCTGCTTCGTTACCGTAGCACATAGCTGCAAAGGTAAGGAACGAGTGTTTATTTATATATGTGTTTTACTGATAGTGTAGATGTGCAGAGGGTCTCCGGAGCTGAAGCGCTTTGGTTTTAGGTCCGGGGACCCACTGCTTCCCGAGATACAGGCCCTTTTATGGGGTGCCGGTATCCCTCTGCTTTGTTTACATTCCGCGGTCACGTGATCGGGACCTTTAAATGCAGAGGGATACCGGCACCTCATAAAGGGGCCTGTATCTCGGGAAGCAGGGGGTCCCCAGACCTGAAACCAATGCGGTTCAGCTCCAGAGACCCCCTGCACATGTACACTATCAGTAAAAGTTCTTTATAAATACTTTATTCTTTGCCGATGTTTGCGCTGAGAGAGCGGCTTGTCTCTCTCTGCTGCAAACACCTATTGGCAGAAAAGGCCTATCGGAAGGCTATTCGGGAGCCAGGCTGTATCGGCACAGGCTCATCAGCAGTTTTGCTTTCGCAGTGATTCTGCAGGGATCGGCATGGATTCGGCCCTAACTGAATACTGCGAGGGCAAATCGCCAAAAAAAGGCCTATCGGCAACACTTGCCGAAGAGATTTTGTCGGGGCTTACTGCATGAGGCCCTAAGTCCGAATAATAGATAAAGATAACCTGATCAAACAAATGACACAAAACATGATACTTTTTCAACATGTATGTATTCACAAATGATTCAACTTTCAATATCCATGTTTAAAAAATTATGTGACCCCTTAGATTCACGTGTATGATCTGAAGAAAGTCCAGAAAATTTAGAATATATGTATGCCTGCATTAATACAATAGAAGTTTCCTTGTAATCAACCTAAGGCACCTGTGTGCTGCCCCTACTACCAATACTTGTTCATGTTGATGTAGATCAAGCTTTGAGACACCGGGAACAGTGGATGAGCATCAAGGAGGAAAATATTGCTAATTATTTTTCAAAAGCAATAGTGTGCCACTCTTTCATACCTTCCTTTTCTTCTGATAACTTGATCAAACAAATTATACAAAACATGATACTTTTTCAACAATTATGTATCCACAAATGATTCAACATTCAATATCCATGTTTGAAAAAGTATGTAACCCTTTAGATTCAGTACCTTCTGGCTTTCCCTTGAGCAGCAATGATTTTAACTAAGCATTTCCTGTAACTGCTGGTCAATCTCTCACATTGGTTTGGCCCATTCCTATTTACTGAACTGCTTCAACTCTGTGACATTTGAGGCCTTCCTTGCATGGACAACTCGCTTCAGGTCCGACCAGAAGCATTTCAATGGGGTTTAGGTCTGGACTTTGAATACTGTAGGCCATTCTAAAACACAGAATTTCTTCTTCTGCAGCCATTCTTTTGTAGATCTGCTTGTATGTTTAGGATCATTGTTTTGCTGCATAACCCACTATCGCTTCAGCTTCAGCTCACAGATGGATGGCCTGATATTCTCCTCTAGAATCTTCTGATACAATGAATAATTCATGGTTGTGTCAATGATGGCAAGCTGTCCAGGTGCTAAGGCAGCAAAGCAACCCCAAACCATCACATTACCACCACCATGCTTGACAGTTGAGATGGGGTTCTTTGGTTCGGACGTAGCTTTGATTTTTGCCAAACAAAGCTTTCTAATTGAGTCCAAAAAGTGCTAGCTTTAACTCGTCTGTACATAGAACATTGTTCCAGAAGTCGTATGGACCAGCAATTCAAATATAATAAACCATTTGCATTACTTAATTCTATTTAAGATTCTACAAAAAGCCTGCTAAACAATATCATCAATCATTTCATACAGATGTACAGTATTAAGACTTACACTTCCTGTGACTGTGAAAAGCTAAATCCCTGGCAATTATTTAAATTTTGCATGTGTATGCGGTTACCGAGAGTGAATTTTAGCGTTAATCATAGTATTCTGCAGTAATGATAGGCAGCGCAAGTGTGTCTTTCATCTGAATACAATATAACCCATCTGTTATTCCCATTCAGTTCATATGATATGATATCCCATTTAATTAAATGTAACCTACCGCTTATTCCATTAAAAACTTCAGATGGCTAAAAAGTATTTTTTTAGTATTCATTTTGTTACTAGAATACAGCAATTTACAGTTTAGAGATAAAAAAGAAAGACTTTGTGAAATAAAAAAATCTTCTTGAATCATCTTACAAATACTGCACCGACACACTTTATTCGAGCAAATACCCGGTATGTACCTGGCAGATACCTGGAATGCGCCACTCCTAACCTCTGACAAGCCCCGTTGCATTTGCCTTCCCAGCCTGGGTTCATGCCTGGCTGATGGGCGGCTGATCTGTTAAATGATAATGATTAGGATTTAATAGGCTGCAATGCTTCGCGTGTCTACCAGATGGCATAAATTCATGAATTGTAATGCAGTTTATATATATATACTGTGCAGTATTGCAGCCAGCGGGAATAAAATGCTTCAATCCCTGCTTGGAAAATAACTCAATGTACTCGGGCAGAAAACAGTCACAAACCTCAATACACCCGGGTATACCCGAATTCGTGGGACTAGCCAAGCTCGAATAAAGTGTGTCGCCAGTGTATACATCTTCTTCAACCAACATCTTCTTCGAGCTAGCTCTTGTGCAGTTTTTCCTGTAAAAATAATTGTGAGAATGTTATTTATTAATAATCGAGAAGAAATTGATTCATGAATTACACTGTGCTGAACGCGTACTAACAATAAACTTGTATGGAACGCATACAGATGTAGCCATCTGTATCTGATCACTTGCCTGGGAAAATACTGTGGCAATCTCACAGCAAACGCTGTGAGGTTTCTGTGAGATTCTGCAGCCAGATTAATTGCCCATCGGAATAACACAGCGGGGGTCCCTGCATTTGAATGGGATTGCAGGTACCCCCACTGTGTTAACCCAATGGGCCATTAGTCTGGCTGCAGAAATCTCACAGAAATCTCAGATCTGAGAAAGCCCCAGTTTTTGTAAGACAATTGGTCGGATACAGGAGGCTGCATCTCTATGTATGGCTTTAATATCTGCACATGCATGTTCTATAGAACATGTATGAAACACATATGATTTATTCTTTTCAATTTACTTTACTATTTTTGTCTCTATATATGCAGAGCCCCCGATTTTAACCCCATAGAATTGGTGTGGCATGCACTGAAACATCATCTTAGGAAATTTATGAAGCCAGCAAACAAAGAAGAACTTGTTTTTATTTCAGTGAAAACTCCCATAGTATAAAAGTATAATTGCCTATACCTTCTAAGTAGGGAGTGGGGGATATAGATAGCATAAGCAAGCATAAAAGTATAATAATGTATATATCTCTATGCTTCTACTTTGATTAATATTAAAAATGTAGAACATATTACACAGAGTTACTTTTCCTATACTTTATATACTTGAATAATTGAAGAAATAAAGGCTTAATATACTGTGGGCATGCTTTGCCACGCATGCATGTCTATGGAACGCATGTGTATGTTTCTCAATCTGAATTTGAATATAAGAGGAGGGCTGGGGGATGTCTTCACATGATTGAAAGGCCTTTGTTTGCTAACAGGAAATTACCTTATAAGCAGGGAGTGGGGAGGGGGGATTCTGTGTCCACCCTTTGTTGATGCAGTAGATTGTGTACAGTAGGCACATTGTATCAGTATTCTGGCCAAATCTCACATCATGAACTAAACAAGAAAAAGTAACCTAGTATGGCATTCGGCCACCTCCTGGATGATTAGTGAATGCTTTAAAATATAAACTTTAAATAGTATCCGGATTAAAATAATGAGTGTTAAAACGATAATGAAATGCATAGGTGTTCCTAATATATGAACATCATAATAAATATTCTGGATCATATATAAATAACTAAAATAGGATACCAAAAATGTGTAAACCTATTGCCATATTGAGATAAATATGATAGAGCCTAATGCCTCAATAGTGTAACAAAATGAGCACCACTATGAAACAGGATAGCCAGTAGCTCACATGTGTAATGATATCAACATGTAAGTGTATAGAAGCACAATTTAAGCACACACTGCTGGATAATAGGAATTCTTGCACCCCTGTAGTGTAAGCAGGCAAGCGAGCAGACTTCGTGTGAGTCTATTCGTGACCCTCAAAATTCTGGTAAATATTAGACCAGCCAAGGGGCTGGTGGTAAACAACCTATTGTGCCCAAATTGTAAAGGCTTAGATTATGTAAATGAACTGGCACAAAGTAATCTAAGCATGCAAGCGAAAGGACTCTGTGTGAGTCTATTCACATCCCTGCAATGCGTGGAAGCTATCCATGAAGCCAAGGGGCTGGTAGTATATCAAACCTATTATGCCATAATGTTAAAAGCCGAGATAGCTGGAGCACACTGAGACTAGCTATATATAATAAAGTGATAAGTACACTCTGAGTCTCTTAAAGTGCTCTAAAACGTAGGTCTCTCTATATAACTAGTAACAATGTAGTAACCAGACTTGAGGATAAAGTAATATATAAATATATGAATGAAGTGCCCGCTGATGTCAGCGAAATCAGCAAAATATTAGCTAGACTATCACACGCTCCATTAGACCATCAGGCCTTGTGTACTGGAGCAACAAATTAGCATGCGTGCAGTTGCCGGCAACATTGTTGCCAGCTGGTTCCTTGCAGGGAGAGTGGGAACTCTGCACTCGCACCAAAACACATAGAAATAAACAATTGAAAACACAACAAAACGTGCCATAATTCAAAATCAAAACACATAATATATAGCATAAATATTTAAAAGTAAAGAACCAAAATACATTTAAAAGAAATAAAGCAAGCATTTGCCAAAAAAAAGCATTGCTTGTCACTGTATGTATGTATAGTCCTAAAGGGGCATACATAAATACATTGGCAATCAATGGACAATTGTAATGATGCGCGGAACACGCCCCCTGCGGCGTGTTCCTTCCTTACCTGTTTTCTTTTGATCGCCACCCTCTAGCTGTGAGTCAAGATCCTGTGTCTTTAAGGATTCTGAAGCAAACAACACCATCTTGCTTCCTGGCAAATCCTGCCCTCCTCCTCCTGACAGGAAGTAAGCCTCTCTCTGACTTTCTCATTGTTTACAGCTGCTGCCTCCTTTAAATAGCACTCAGTGGCTACCTGTCTGGGTTCCTGCAAGTACAACCATTGCATACTGTTCCTGCCTGGACCTCCTTTGGATCTTTATTCATCTCCTTTCGATTCCAGAAGACTGGGACAGTCACTCATTTACTACTGAGGTTAGTTTACAGTCGGGCAGTGTAGGTACCTGCTTAGTAGGGTTCACCTTGACGTGGTAGCAGGCTTATCATTCCTTGGCCAATGGATTAGACTAAGAACCCTCATGTTATATTTAGTTTCTCTGCACTTAGAAGTTTCTGGCACTATGCCTTTAAGGAGGTTGGACGTCCTCCAAGAAGCAATTCCCTTGTAGATGTTACCTTGTGCTCTGGACTCCATGCCCATGTTCCTGTTCCATGTTCCTGGTTTCCGTTTCCAGACTCCTGTGCTGAAGCATTGGCTTCCCGAAACATGTGCATCATTGTGTGTATGCCTATTTCTGTGAATAAATCTCAATTTATTTCATTATCTTAGCAAACAAACAAATATAAGCCCTCTAAAAGCGCGGACCTACACACAAACAATTGTGAAGAAGTGATAACAAAATAAGTGATTAACAATAAATTGTTATATAAATAAAGCAGCCTAATGGAACAAAAAAACAACAGACTATTCCAAATCTGTAAATACAAATATACATACAAATTAATCGTTCCTGGCGCTGTGAAAAAAGTCCAAAATATCAAAATACCGTGAACCAACAAGGCAGTCTCTAGTACAGGCTTCCTTAGCCAGATTGATAGTCTTGATAGTGGTTTGTCAGACAGGGGTGTTGTCTTTTAATGATGTTCTGCTGCCTCTGAAATTACAGAAAAAACAGCACGTCAATTGCATAGTATGTTTCATCAATTATCCCCTATCTAAAACCCTAAAATCCTACTTACAGGATAAGGGCTCGCAAAGTACAGTGGAGAGAATCTTTGCCACACGTCCCTTCTCCTCAGATCGTCTCACGGATCCCACGTGGTCTGGCCTGCAGGAGTCTCCCTCCCTCAGCGGTGATATCGATAGAGATAATTCACTCCAACGCTCCCACGGATGTAGGGGTGGGGGGGGGGGGAAAGGGTGTGGAATATGAAACAATACTAGTGTGATAACGTACAGGATTTAATGACAAGTAAAATGTTAAAATCACACTTACATAAAAACAGGGTATCAAATACAGCTCACAATGCTGTCCGCAACCTGCACAGCTCCTAATACCGCCGAGGAGAGGATCGCTGCATGCTACACTCGATCCCGGAAATTCAAGTGACGTCAGCGATACAGCAGACCGGAACTCTCCTCGCGTCAGGAACTACGGGTGCCCGAACAGTCCAAAACACTAAGCTCCTCCTCCCTACGCATTTCGTGACCAGTTGTTCCCTGAGGAAGTGACCCCCTGTGGACGTTCATATCCTCTTTCTGAACCAGAAACAAAGGCAATGAGGACATACATTGATGAGAACCTGAAGCGAGGATTCATTCGCAAATCCTGTTCTCCTGCTGGTGCAGGTATTTTCTTTGTGGCAAAGGATGGGTCATTGAGACCTTGTATTGATTACCAGGGTTTGAATAAAATTACTGTCAAGAACCGGTATCCTCTTCCTCTGATCACCGAACACTTTGATCATCTATGAGGGGCAACAGTTTTTACCAAGCATGATTTATGAGGGGCCCATAACCTTATAAGGATAAAGCAGGGTGATGAGTGGAAAACCGCTTTCAACACATGTGATGGCCACTACGTGTACATGGTGATGCTCTTCGGCTTATGCAATGCTCCTACAGTGTTCCAGTTTTTCATGAACGAAATTTTCAGAGACATGTTAGAAACCTCAGTTATTGTATACCTTGATGATATCCTCATCTATACTAAAACCCTGGAACAACATCATCAGCAGGTGAGAGCGGTCCTTAAATGCCTGCTAGAGAACAACCTCTTTGCTAAATTCGAGAAGTGAGAATTCGAGAATTCACGTCTTTATTTTCTCACATACATCATCTCTGCCCAGGGCCTAGAAATCGACACTGCCAAGATTGTTGCTGTTCTGGATTGACCAGTACCTAAGATCTTAAAAGCCATTCAGAGATTCTTGGGTTTGGCAAATTATTACAAGCTATTCAGTCGGGATTTTTCCAAAATCGTTGCACCCATCACAGCCATGACAAAAAAACAGGCAGATAACATGAACTGGTCTCCGCAGGCTCAAGAGACTTTTCTGAAGCTCAAGAACCTTTTTTCTTTTGCACCCATCCTGAGACACCCCGATCCCCATCATCCTTTTATCGTTGAAGTGGATGCCTCTGATGTTGGAGCAGGTGCAGTCCTGTCACAGAGAAGTAAGTTTCAGGGTCGGTTACATCCGTGATCCTTCTTCTCTAGGAAGTTTTCTCCTGCGGAACACAACTATGATGTGGGCAATCGTGAACTTTTTGCTGTTAAAATGTGTGGTCCACACAAAGTCACACCGGAGGAGGCGGGTGAGCCTGAAATAAACAACTTTCTCTCCTTGATCACAATGATTGTGACATATGCTTAAACCACTTGTTTTTATTGTAAGTGTTCATTTTTTAACCCTATAAAGTCGAGTTTTTTATATTGTACTGGTCTGCACTATGGTTATCATTTCTTTTGCATACACATTGCTGCGGAGCTGAGAGGTGGAGACCCCATTACCTGGTGGAGAAATCCTTCTAGCAGAGACCATTGTGTGTCAAAACCTTCTTGATTTTGACTTACATCTTGTAAGTAGGCAACACATACGAGCCAAGACGGAACACAGAATTTATACACCAATTTCAAAACTGTCTGCACTTAGATTGTTTTTTTGTCTTTTGTTCTATTTTCCTCCATGCTCCCCCTGGATTACAACTGGAGAGTGACGATTTGTGGGACTAGTGAAACCAGTCCCCACCAGCTGGGTTTGAGCAAGGGGTTTGAACATCATAACATTTTTTGCACGTTATTTGATCACGTCACTATTGTTTAATAATCAATTGATTTTACTAAAAATTCACTGTATAACACAAGTGTACACTAATAGAGTTAGCGCAGTTTTCTTCACCTTCACTTAGAAATTACGATCCTCCATCTTATTCAGAAAGCCCAAAACAAGGCGCCCTCTGGCATAGCGATTCCTCCATCCTAAGTTTTCGATCCTCCTTCACTCCAACCAATCTTTGTAGCAATACCTCAGATGTTACATTAATGAACATCATAATGATTGGGCAGAACTCCAACCGCTGGCAGAATTTGTATGCAACAGTTTATCTCATGACTCTCTGGGCTGTTGCCAATTTTTTGCACCACCAGATTATCATCCCCGCATCATTCACATTCATTCTCCAGCAATAAGTGTTCCAGCGGCTAATTCCAGGGCACAGAACTTTCAGGACTTTTGGAAGGGGATTCAGGCAACTCTTCACTCAGCTACTGAGAGACATCGGAGGCCTTCGCACCTATAATCCATCGGGGATAATGTATGGCTTTCAACCCGGGAACATTCGTCTACACCAACCTTCTGATAAACCCGGACCACAATTCATTGGTCCCTACAAAATTATCTGGAAGATCAATGAAGTCTGTTATCAACTGGAGCTGCCCTCATCATTAAAGATTCCCACCGTGTTCAACAAATCCTTTCTAAAGCTGTGGTGAAAAATCGCTTATCAAAGGACCCTCCTCCTAATCTGGTAACCGTTAAGGGTCAAATTGAGTATGAGGTACAACAGATACTTGACTCTCATATCTCATGGGGATCAATTAGTATCTGGTGGACTGGAAGGGGTATGGTCCTGAGGAAAGGAGCTGGATGAAGTCTCTAGATCTTCATGTCCCAGCCCTAGTCAAGGTGTTCCACCGCCGTCAGACAGAAAAAACAGGACCCGGTTGCTCCGGAGTTTGACCCTGAAGGGAGGGGAAACTATAAGGGATCTGTCTGAACATTCATGAAGAATGCTGACAGGAAGTGACATGATCTGGTTCGAAGCCACCACGGCCATCTTGCCCTTACACCCTTGACAGGAAATCAGCCTCTCTTTGATTCTCATTGCCAGCAGTTGCCTCTGGCCTTTAAAAGGCAGGCAGTTGCTACTAGTCTTTGATTGTGCAAAGTACTTGTTACCTTGTCCTGTCTGAGCTCTGCCTTGCCTTTGTTTTGCCTGCTGCCTGTCTTGACCTTGGAACTGAACCAGACTACCCCTTTCTGCCGCCCGCCTCGACCTCGGAACCGGACCTGACTACCCTTTGCCTGCCGCCTGCTTTGACCTCGGAACCAGACCTGACTACCCTTTGCCTGCCGCCTGCCTCGACCCAGGAACCGTACCTTACTCCCCCTGCATCCAGGCCTCTGATCCCAGGCCAAGGTTTGTTTATTACTCACCATCTCTGCCCTGCATGTCCATATCTTGTCTTGCAGTCAGCAACAATACAAAACCCTGTCTCCCTTGAAAGGGTCTTCTTTCTTCTTCTTCTTCATCATCTTCATCTGTAACGCCCATTGTAATCCTATTGGGGAGGAGGTCTTCACTCTCCAGCTTCTTGTTGTCAAATGACTCCCACGCCGTCTGATTGACTGGGATAACCATGTGACTACATTTTTATTTTTAGACTGTGACATCATGTAAAGGGAGGGAAGCTACCCAATCAGAAAGCTGTTCTTCCTTTCCCTTTAACATGACGTCCCTAAACCCACATGGCCACAGTCACATGTTATTTCAGCCAATCAGATTGTGAAATGTATATCCCTAATCTGATTGGTTGTAGTACATAGAGTGACAACCAATGCTTATTTTGGCAACTGCTTTCTTTTATTTTTTTAAATGTATTTTGGTTCTTTGCGTTTAAATATTTACGCTATTTATTTTGCGTTTTATATTTAGTGATGGGAAATGTTGTGGTCTTTTCAATGGCTTGTTTATTTCTGTTACTTTTTTGTTGTTAGCTTTTTAATTATGGTTTATTTTTGGACTTTTGCTTTGTAATAATGGTGTTAATTTAGAGTTTTCTTTAATTTATTGATTTTTTGGGGTGTTTTAATTGTTAATCCTGGTGCGTATTTGGCATTTGCTTAATTGACTGCTGGTCATTTTGTGGTATTTACTTGTTTATTGTTGTTTGTTTGGTGATTGTTTTGATTGTATTGGATATTGTTGTTGGTTGGTTATTTTTTAGGTTGACCATCGACTGCCATAGTGTTAAATCATGCCCATATTATATGGGCATGATGTATCCACTGTGCCAATCAATTGGTTTATTGGCATTTGTAATGTGTTTTTTTTCTATGTAATGTGTTTTTTTTAGCTGCACTATTTTTTGCTATAGTGTTAAATCATGCCCATATTATTTGGGCATGATGTACCTACTGTACCAATGAATAGGTGGAGGATGGGGGTAGTTGCCTGGGGAGGGTGGGTAGGCCTCCTGGGTGGGTAGTGGGGATAGGTGGTTAGTGGGGGTGGTTGGGTTAACCCCTAATAACTATAGCAGTTACTAATCGCTAAGGTGATTAAGGAGTTAGGGGCCATTAGATTGTATTTTTATTGTATTCTTGTTGGCAATGAAAGACATGGAAGGTGATGAGGATGGTGATGAGGATGAGAACAGCCTTCATCATGTTAGGCTGGCAGGGTGAAGTGCAAATGTTATTTACTTTTTTTCTGCTGGTTAATATTTTTTTTTTTTTAAATGGGCAAATGCACTATTGTCAATATCTGGATAATAGTAATTTTGCCCATTACTTTAATGAATTTATTGGGGGGGGGGGTGATGTATTTATTTGAATGTATGAATATTTTCTTTTTTTTAGACAAAGGATTGGTACCGCAGTCCAGCAGGGACCCCCGGACTCCCCCGGACACAACCCAAGAAACCACTGACACCCATGAGGGACCACCCAAGGGCCACAAGACACCCGCAGGGACAACCCAAGAGCCCCAGACAAATGTAGGCAGCACTCGAGGGCCTCCACACACCCGCAGGAACCACCTGAGAACCTGAAAACACCCGCAGGAACCACCTTTGGAACCACTGACACCCACAGGGACCACCCAAGGGCCCCAAGACAAATGCAGGCACCACCCAAGGGCCCCCACACACCCGCGGGGAAAGCCCGATGGCCCTCGGAGGCCTCTGGTATTATTCCTGTGCATACCGGGGCCTGTATCTTGGGAAGTAGTGGTCCCGAGGCTGAAACCAATGCAGTTAAGCTCAGGAGCCCTTCTGCTCATATACACTATTATTAAAATCAATATTTTTAATGCCCGATCGCCTATAAGTGCCATGCAGGGAGACGCAGCGTCTCTATGCAGCTCTTACTGAGTGCAGTTTTTTTCTATCAGCTATCGCGCTATAGACTTTATAGCATGATAGCACTGATACAAAAAACAGGTCGGACGAAAATAATTTTTTATCCGCCTTTAAAAAATGGCCTTCACTTCTTAGTGAATCCCGCTTTTGGCTTCATGTCTTATAGCACGATAAAAAAAATGCATAGTTGGACGCAAAAGCACTAATTTTAGCACTACTTTGTGAATAGGCCCCATAATGTGCAAGTGAGAGAATTTAGTAGTAAAAAGTTGAAAATGTTAATAGATATTAGACTTCAATCAACATCTTCTTCTGGCTTTCTCTTATACAGTTTAATTCTGTAAAATAATTGTGAGATTGTTACTTATTAATAAACAAGAAGAAATAAATGTTTAAAGTACACTGTCTATACTCGTGTTTTTTTATATGTAAACATAAAAGAGTACTTGCAGCTGACACCAAATAATGTCAAACAGAAAGCAGTGTATGCAAAAAGAGAAAAAGTCTAATTAATCAGAACATGCCAAACAGAGTATTGTCAGAAGGCAAATTCCTAGACATATACTGCTCCAGAGAGGGGTATACCCAGGAGGACTGGGAAAGTGAACAAGGGGGGTAAACAACAGCCAAGGCTAAATACTAAACAACATGAACTCCACAAAAAAAGTGAAAATGGTTCTATACACTGCGAGAAGGTAAAACTGAAAAAAGGAAAACACAGTCCAGAGTCAAAGGAGGCGGCAACGTCTCGGGCACTTAGCCTTTCTTGGTCCATTCTCACAAAAATGTGGTAATTACAGTACCTTCAGGAGGCAAAAATCGTCCCATAGCTACAATGACACATATGAATACTTAATCTGTAGGAAGGTAATGCAGAAAGGATCCAAAGATCATCTGATCAGCTTCTAGCTGTATGGCGTCACCAGAGTCCAGCATGTAGGAGGAGTGTGCTTATCCATGACGTGTGTAGTGCCCAGTACCTGCACCTCTGCTCAAAACACATTATTCTAATAAAGCATTCATTACTGCTTAAGTTGTGGTGAAAAGGAACCTTCCAACCTTCTTTTTGTTTCACAGCTACTTCGTAGTGATATATACTCATAGATGTCCGATAGAGTTGCACTCTGATCTGTACTGTCTTAAATGGCAGAATATATAATATAAGTGTAACACGTGTTCTCCACCCCAACCTCCCTTAGGGACCAGTGTATGGAGCGGGCTCATTACAATGCTTGAATGGTGCTCTACGCTTCAATGGGTTGCAGGAGCTCTGAGTTGTGTGCATGACGTTAAGGAGACAGGAACAGGACTGGCTCGTGTAGATCTCTGGGTTCATCATGGTAGTGTTAGCCCCAGGCCTTCTAGACGGTTCACCTTCTTCATTGGTGCTCTGCTCCAGGTGGTCATTAGGTTAGATAGCCCAATATGAGCAAGTTTACCCCGCCCTGGGGAAGACTCACAGCTCCCACCCTGTTCACCCTCCTTCACTCTAGCCAGGGCTCAGAGAGGGACACTCTCTCCATCCTCACTCCCTGAGGCGCTCAGAGGAACTCTCACTAACTTTGGCTACTCCCATAGAAACCTCTAGAAGGGGCAGGCTAATGGACTGTACCCACCTACAAGGGGCTGTACACAGGCCATGAGCACCACTTACCTTCCTTCACTTTCTGGGGAAGCAGAAGGGGGGTCAATGGCCCATAGATTAACCTACTAATGCCTGGATCTTAACAGGACTTACATAGCAGATACACTATGTGGAGAGAAATAGGTACAGATGGACATACCCTGTTACATAAGCATAACTGCAGGCAGGTTCAGTCTCGCATATAGTAAGGACCATGATCCATGCCATGTAGAAACAAAGACAAATTTGCTTAATGCATCGAGGTTTGAGTCTACAGTAGTGTGAACTTGCTACAGTACTTGAAAATTATACGGTCATTAAACATAGAAAGGCAATGTTTAAAGCGAGACATGTCTACATTGTATCTTGTATTGCAACACATGTGAAGTTATTCCTGACGTGCAAGAACACAGATACAGTAATGTACAGTGCAGATGTAGCAAGACTTACTATTTGTTGTGCCACAAAGCACAGACGATAAATCCCTGACATTTATTTTTAATCTTCAATCCCCCGACACCACCTTATGACTGCAGAGTATCATAGGCGAAGATATTGAGTGTGTCACCTGCCAGCCACACTAACATAATTAGCCACAGAAGAATCCCGACTCACCCGTGGGTGAAGCGTGGACAACTGTCATCCTGCACATTCTCATGGTCATGGGAAGTGTAAGTCTTGCTACATCTGTATATATTTTGGTAAGAAGATGATATCGGATTTTCCAAAGCAAGATTCTGAATAAATGTGTTAAATACTGACCACAAAGCCAAAGCTCTATAGAAGAATTGTAGAAACAAAGTGTTTTTTTGTTATCTTGAGTTGCATCTATGCCGTTTTACATAAGACATATAAAGCTCTTCACAGTCACAATTTGGAATGCTTAAAATGACTTAATAATAAATGTATGAGCTTCTGTAGATTTGAAAAACAAAATAACCTTGCCATGTTTCTTCAATAAATTGGCAATTATTTATGAGCATGATTTAGAAAGTCATTGATGTGCTCATCTTTACAATTGCAATTGGTTACTTTCATCTGAAACAAAACAAATAACTTATTGTTCTTTAAGACTAGATTAAATATTTCTGTGTTCTTTTCCCCCTGGCATATTTAATATGATTTACTAAGTGATGAAAAGAAAATCTACATTAAAGAATAATTTCCATGCATAAATATTAGCAAAACATCTATAAAGGTTGGAAATGAACTCAACCCATTTCAGTTGACTGACGATGGTTAGGTCTTGTGAAAAACTCATACAGCAGTATCATGTAAATAGTGGCTGTTTTTACAGCGGCCTCTGTTTAGCACCTTTTGCCCAGTGTTCTAATGCTCATTCCTCTATACTTTCATCTTGTTCATGTGTCGAAAAATAAGTGCTGCTTTCCTGACAATTCAGTACGAAGAAGGTTTGTATACTGTGAGATTATTGATCAAAGAATGATGTCCACTCATAGAAGCAGTCCCTAAGAATAGTTAACCCAACTGTGAAATGGAGACAATACAAATAAAGCATAAAAATAGTCAGGTATAAGAGCAATAGTTAATGGGGACAGGAATACAACAAATGTTTGTTTCTTAATTGTATTTAAATACAGATGTAGCCAAATGTTGTACTCCCGCTGGCTCATTGCAGCCGGGCATTTATAATGCAGCACTCTGCCTGTACGCATCTGGCTTTGCAAGTGTGAGCTTTAAACAAGCAAGAAAGGTTGATCTGCTTGTATAGTGTGTGTCTTTGCTGGGCAGCTTACTGTGTTTTTTCCCCTCTTGTGTGATTCATAAGGTTAAGCTTATTACAAATTGACCTCACTTTATTAGTCTGCCTTCTTTGGCTTTGTAACGAGTGCTCACCACAAACAGGATGGGGCCACGAGTCTCTGGTGGGGATTTGTAAACCCGATCTGTAGCATAGAGGCCACAACCGGTGTGCAGGTTCATCATCGTGTAGCTGGGTCAGAGTGTAGATATACTCGCCGTAGTATAAATATATATACTGTAGATAGATACCGGGTTGATTCCACAAAATCAGGAGACCACACTCAATTCGAAAGCAGGTAAAGTATATATTGTTAACAAGGCACAAAAATCCAATGTTTCGCTCCCCAAAAGGGACCTTTCTCAGGGTTGTGCAGTGAAGGAAAAACAAAACATGCACTTATATACCCCTAAAAGCCAATGTGACAATCAAATAATTAATCAATTAGCACCAAAGTAATTAAAGCAGGCAAAAGCCCTCCAAACCTGAGCCCCAGATGATCTCTATGGTGTGCTGCAGCCACCCTTTTGAAACGGAGTTCCAACGACCATTATTGATTTGTGCTCTGCGCTTGTGTGAAGTCTGTGACTCCTGTTGTTCCCCTTTCGTGGCTGCTGTGGTTGCATAACAAAACCGCGTAAGTGTTCCCCACCAGCAGGGGAATCCTTCCTAGCCACTCCCAGTCCCCCCTAGCTGCTGGCTCACTACGCACTGTGATGTGTCAGCCGCCAGGGGATGCAAGAAAATTGTGATCCCGAGCGGTGACGCGTCACGTGGTGCGCTGATGAGCCAATCAGTGGCGGGGGTGGGAGCGGGAGCTGTCAGACAGCTTCCTACACAAGGTAGGGGGTGGTGTGTGTGTGTGTGGGTGTGTCTCAGTGTCAGCGTGTGTGAGGAGGGCATTTGTGGGGGAAGGGGGAGGGAGCTGCTTACCTTCCAGCAGCCCGCAGCAGCTCCCTCCTGTCCTGCAGACTGAGCCCGAGCCCATGGTGGGAGGGGGGGGAGTAGCGTTTCCCTCCACTCAAATCACACCCCCCCACCCTCCCGCCCCCCTCCCGCTCCGGCTCCCGCTCCCTACAGACCGCATATCGCTGTCTGTGTCTGTCAACGTGCCGCCTGTCTGCAGTGCGGGCGCGCTGACTGAGGGAGCGGGGCCTTAGCCTTAGCCTTAGCATCCGACTGGAGGGTCCCTATGTCAAAATGATGCGCCCGAAAAGGGAAAAACACAAAAAATGTTTTTTTATTACATTTTGCAAATACAGTTCAAGGCAACAATACAATGTTGCTGGGCCCAAGAGCTAACGCTCTTTGATCCTGTAAGAGATGTGTGCAAAGGTATGCAAATGTTTTAGGGTGAAATTATATCTTGGCTTTATTAAGCCTGTTCCTTTATCCAAACAAAACATACAAAAACAACAAAATACCAAACCCCTATCCCTTTGTAGGGGCTAACTTAATTCCCCAGACCCTATCTGCAGAACTGGAGGGATATTCCCATTACCAGCCTTTCACCCCAAAGTCTAAGGAAGTACCTGAAGCAGGTGGCCCTCCATGTCTGTTTCTGGCAGGTTCCTGGGTTCTCTGTGTACAGGAAATATAGGTCTCTGGGTGTCTGGTTATCTTGATCTCAGCACAGCCTTTGTGCTCAAGACAGTGTCTGTGTGCAGGCTTCTCTACTCTCCTTCTGTCAGCCCAAATGTGAGCTAAAGAATCTCTCTCCTGTTTCTCACATCAGGCTTTTCTAAAAGTGGTGCAAAGTCCAGTAGACATGCCAAGGTCAGGGCAGGCAAAAAGCAGCGATGTCGGGATTACGGTTTGGGGTCAGCAACAGGGGAATCCAAATAGACAAAAGGGTAATGTGTGACAGCGTAAACAACATGGGCTGCAAACGTAGAACCTTGCTTGGCGAGTCCCACTAGGAACTGCAGCCTTATATAGCAGCTGCCAGTACCCAACATGGCCAGAGTGAGCAGAAAGGGCAGGCAACTTGTAAAACCTGTGAACACAGAAATCACGAGGCGCTCCTAAGGGTGTCCTAAATATGAAATAAATGAACAAAATGACAGACGATATAAAAAAAATGGAAATATACAACCGGTGATGGATTGCAGGTCAAACCTTCAATGGATCTTCCTTGTTGATCCTATATTTGTGTTGGTGTTGAAAAGTCAGGGAGAGCAGTACACTAGTGAAAACATGTAGAAACAAAACACACAAATAATAGTGCAACTCTGTATAGACAACACTAATATCTCAAAACTGAGAAGTGATAATTAACATCACCAAGCATGTAGAATATCCTGAGTCACTATAGCTAGTAAGGGGCACAAAGAGACGAATAAAAAACCACACAAGTAAGAGCAACACTTGAATGTATTTCTCATACAGACATCATGGGAATTGAAGCAATTGGAACTTACAGGAAAACCCCATAAATGGGCAATGTGCATAATACACAGAAACGTGTCCATTACGTGAGGAAATTGGAACCTGTAGGTGGTGAACTGCTGCAGAGGATTTGCTGCACCGGCTATTCCTCCGCTGTGAGACACCACAGGACTTATGAATTCTATCCCTCACTCATCGTGCGGACACGACACGACAGCTCCCAATAGCATAGGAATCAAGACTCAACTTGGAAAACCTGAACTGCAGTAAAACCCAGCACGGATCGAGCAGAATTCTTATACTTGGCTAATGTGAGTGTTACATAGTTACATAGTAGATTAGGTTGAAAAAAGATCCACAGGAAGACTAACAAAAAACCCCAGTGAAATATAATTTAATGATATTTTATAAGGGGGAAAATAAATGCCTTTCTGACTCCAAATATTGGCAATCATATTACTCCCTGGATCAACATCCTTCCCATGTTTACTTATCTGGTATATCCCTGTATACAGTACCATTCCTTTCTAAAAAGATGTCTAACCTTTGTTTGATGATATCTGTTGTATCTGCCATCACAATCTCCATGGATAATGGATTCCACATTTTAACTGCAGTGACTTTAAAGAACCCTTTCCTTTGTTGCTGGTAAAATCTCATTTTCTCCAACATAAAGGTATGACCTTGCATCATTTGTACTGTCCTTGAGATGATTAGTTCTTTTGAAAACTACTTATATTGGCCCCTAATATATTTGTATATAGTTATCATAGTCCATTTTTGACGCCTCTTTTCTAAAGTAAACAAATCTAATATAGTAACCCTCTCCTCATAAATCAGATTATCTATCCCCTATATTAATTTGATGGCTCTTCTCTGCACTTTCTCTAGATCCATGATGTATTTTCTAAAGAGTGGTGACAAAATTGTACTTCATATTCAGGGTATGGTCTTATAAATCTGCATACTTATGTTTATTTCCCATCCATCTATCCATTGTCCGTTTAATGCAATATAAGATCTTGTTGGCTTTTGTAGCTACTGCATTACTTTGGGCACTATTGCTAAGCCTGCTGTCTACAAGTACTAAATCATTCTCCATCAAGGATTCTCCTAATTTATCACAATTTAATTTGTAAATTGCTTGTTTATTCTTCTTTCCTAAATGCATAACCTTACATGTATCTGTACCAAACCTCACCTGCCATTTACCTGCCAAAGTTTCCAGTCTATCCAAGTCCTTCTGGGGATAAATTACATTGTGCTCTGATTCTACTACCTTAAACAATTTAGTGTCAGCAGCAAATATGGAGACTTTGCCCTCTATGCCAACCTCAAGGTAATTACTAAACAAGTTAAAAAGCTCATGACTCAACTATCAAAAATACACTGACAAAGAATGGTGTTTATGGAAGGATAGCCAGGACAAAAAAACAGCTCTTGAAAAAACATTGCTGCCATTAGAAGTTTGCCAAAGAGCACATATAGGATACATAAGATATCTAAAACAATGTTGTCTGGACAGACGAGTCAAACGTAGAACTTTTTGGCCTCAATCAGAAACTTTATGTTTGGCAAAAACAAAAACTGCATTCAAAAAGAAAAAAACTCTTCCATCCATCAAGTATGGTGGTGGGAGTGTGGTGGTTTTGGTCTTCTTTGCTGCTTCAGGAACTGGACAGCTTGCCATCATTGACACAACCATGAATTCTGCATTGTAACCGAATTTATTTATTTATTTATTTTTATTTATAAAATATTTTACCAGGAAGTAATACATTGAGAGTTACCTCTCGTTTTCAAGTATGTCCTGGGCAATATTGTAGAGGAGAATATCAGGCCTTCCATCCGTGAGCTGAAGCGGAAGTGAGAGTGGGTCATGCAGCAAGATAATAATCCTAAACATACAAGCAGATCAACAAAAGAATGGCTGTAGAAGAAGAAATTCCGCATTTTAGAATGGCCTTGTGAAAGTCTGGAGCTAAACCCCATTGAAATGTAGTTGCAGGACCTCAAGCGAGCTGTCATGCAAGGAAGCCCTCAAATGTCACTGCATAGAAGCAGTCCTGTAAGGAGGAATGGGCCAAAATTCGTCAAAAACAATTTGAGAGGTTGACCAGCAGTTACAGGAAATGCTTAGTTGAAGTTATTGCTACTCAAGGGCGTCCAGCAAGTACTGAATCTAAAGGTTCACATATTTTTTCACAAATGGATATTGAATGTTGAATCATTTGTGGATAAATAAATGTTGAAAAGTATCGTGTTTTTGTGCCACTAGTTTGATCAGATTATCTTAATCTATTATTAGGACATACATTAGGATCTAATAAAGTTTTAGGTTTGAAATATGTGAAAATTCAAAGAGGTTCACAAACTTTTTCTCGCTACTGTGTTTTATACAGTATATATATATATATATATATATATATATATATATATATATATATACAGCTCAACCCCGTTATAGCGCGGTCCTCGGGGGCCACCTGATCCGACCGCGCTAGAACCGGGATCGCACTAATTTAAAAAAAAAAATCCACTTCCTCCCCCCACCGAGGCCCCCACACCTACTGGCCTTCCGCAGCATAATCAGTTTTGGGCCTAACCCATGCGGCCCTCCGAGTCCCAGCCTGCTCCTCACTCACCCCCCCTACCAGCATCCACACCACCACCCCCCATCCTCCCGACACCCTCCCCCCTCCTCCCGACACCCCCCTCCTCCCGACAACCCCCCTCCTCCCGACACCCCTCCTCCCAACACCCCCCCTCCTCCCGACACACCCCCTCCTCCTGATGCCAGCTCCGCTCTGATCTCAGCAGCCGACACCAAAGGTAGGGAGGAGCAGTGGGAGGTGTAGTGTGCTGTGAGTGCTGTGAGAGTGTGCTGTGAGTGCTGTGTGCTGTGAGAGTGTGCTGTGAGTGCTGTGAGTGCTGTGTGCTTTGAGTGCTGTGAGTGCTGTGAGTGCTGTGAGTGCTGTGAGTGCTGTGAGTGCTGTGAGTGCTGTGAGAGTGTGCTGTTAGAGTGTGCTGTGAGAGTGTGCTGTGAGAGTGTGCTGTGAGAGTGTGTGCAGTGAGAGTGAGTGCTGGGAGTGTGTACAGTGTGCAGTGAGAGTGTGTGCAGTGTGCAGTGAGAGTGTATGCTGTGAGCAGTGTGCAGTGAGAGTGTGTGCTGTGAGCAGTGTGCAGTGAGAGTGTGTGCAGTGTGCAGTTAGAGTGTGTGCAGTGAGTGCTGGGAGTGTGTGCAGTGTGCAGTGTGCAGTGAGAGTATGTGCAGTGCGTGCAGTGTGTGCAGTCAGAGTGTGTGCAGTGAGTGCTGGGAGTGTGTGCAGTGTGCAGTGTGCAGTGAGAGTGTGTGCTGTGAGAGTGTGTGCTGTGAGCAGTGTGCAGTGAGAGTGTGTGCTGTGAGCAGTGTGCAGTGAGTGCTGGGAGTGTGTGCAGTGTGCAGTGTGCAGTGTGCAGTGTGTGCAGTCAGAGTGTGTGAAGTGAGTGCTGGGAGTGTGTGCACTGTGCAGTGAGAGTGTGTGCAGTGTGCAGTGAGAGTGTGTGCAGTGCGTGCAGTGTGTGCAGTGAGAGTGTGTGCAGTGAGTCCTGGGAGTGTGTGCAGTGTGCAGTGTTTAGTGAGAGTGTGTGCAGTGAGAGTGTGTGCAGTGTGCAGTGTGCAGTGAGAGAGTGTGCTGTGAGCAGTGTGCAGTGTGAGTGTGTGCTGTGAGCAGTGTGCAGTAAGTGCAGTGAGTGCTGGGAGTGTGTGCAGTGTGCATTGAGAGTGTGTGCAGTGTGCAGTGAGAGTGTGTGCAGTGTGCAGTGTGCAGTGTGTGCAGTGTGTGCAGTGAGTGCTGGGAGTGTGTGCAGTGTGCAGTGAGAGTGTGTGCAGTGTGCAGTGAGAGTGTGTGCAGTGTGTGCGTGCAGTGTGTGCAGTGAGAGTGTGTGCAGTGAGAGTGTGTGCAGTGAGAGTGTGTGCAGTGAGAGTGTGTGCTGGTAGTGTGTGCAGTGTGGCAGTGTGGCAGTGTGGCAGTGTGGCAGCGTGACAGTGTGGCAGTGTGGCAGTGTGGCAGTGTGGCAGTGTGCAAAAAAAATGTTAAAAAAAATTATTATTATTTTTTTTTTAAACGGGAGCCACGTGAAAACCGGGTGATATGCGGATTCGCGTTATTATGGGTCGCGCTATAATGGGGTTAAGCTGTATATATATATATAGATAGACATACATATACATATACATACATACATACATGCATACATACATATCATACATACATACATACATACATACATACATACATACATACATACATACATACATATATATATGAAAAAAAGGAAGAAAAAGAATCCCATCAAAAGCACTTTAGCAACAATTAATAATAATAGAATTTATTCAATGGAAAAACACATAGATTATTATAATATTAAAACAGTCCCCTCGGAACCCCAAAAAACATGAATTCTGGTAAATGCACCAAAGTTTAATTTAGTACATACTATAATGGCACCACAAAGTGTAAATAACCTGCTCATATAACCCAAGGCCGGACGGTTTGGGGTTGTGTTTGTACTCCCCTGGAACCCCTCAACCAGGCTCAGAACTTTCAGTGGACCCTGACTTCTACAAATTCTGCTATCACTCTATCCTTTCCACAGGACCTCTATACTTTATATATACTCTATACTCCATACTCATTATCCAGTGGTGACTATTGTACATTTATTATTGAGATGTCCATTGTTATATATATATATACTAGCTGAGAGACCCGGCGTTGCCCGGGATGTAATTTTGGGGGGGCGTACGACAGGGTTAGGCTTCCCCCCCCCTTGACAGCTAGGTGGGTGACTGAGTTGACTGAGTGTGTGGGTGACTGGGTGGGTGTGTGACACTTGACTGAGTGGGTGGGTGACTGAGTGGGTGGGTGACTTTGGGTCGGTTTGACTTTGGGTCGGTGGGTGGGTGACTTTGGGTCGGTGGGTGTGTGACTTTGGGTCGGTGGGTGGGTGACTTTGGGTCGGTTTGACTTTGGGTCGGTGGGTGTGTGACTTTGGGTCGGTGGGTGTGTGACTTGGGGCGGTGGGTGGGTGACTTTGGGTCGGTTTGACTTTGGGTCGGTGGGTGGGTGACTTTGGGTCGGTGGGTGACTTTGGGTCGGTGGTTGGGTGGGTGAGTTGGGTCGGTGGGTGGGTGAGTGGGAGACTGACTGGGTGGGTGAGTGTGAGACTGACTGGGTGGGTGAGTGGGAGACTGACTGGGTGGGTGAGTGGGAGACTGGCTGGGTGGGTGAATGGGTGACTGGGTGGGTGGGTGGGTGACTGACTGGGTGGGTGAGTGGGTGACTGACTGTGTGGGTGAGTGGGTGACTGACTGGGTGGGTGAGTGGGTGACTGACTGGGTGGGTGAGTGGGTGACTGGGTGGGTGAGTGGGTGACTGACTGGGTGGGTGAGTGGGTGACTGACTGGGTGGGTGAGTGGGTGACTGACTGGGTGGGTGAGTGGGTGACTGACTGGGTGGGTGAGTGGGTGACTGACTGGGTGGGTGAGTGGGTGACTGGGTGGGTGAGTGGGTGACTGACTGACTGTATGGGTGGGTGACTGGGTGACTGAATGAATGGGTGACTGGGTGACTGAATGGGTGGGT
Source organism: Ascaphus truei (assembly GCF_040206685.1). Lineage (NCBI taxonomy): Eukaryota > Metazoa > Chordata > Amphibia > Anura > Ascaphidae > Ascaphus > Ascaphus truei. The sequence continues at coordinate 525,559,646 of NC_134483.1, forward strand.
GACTGGGTGACTGAGTGGGTGGGTGACTGAGTGGTTGGGTGACTGACTGAGTGGGTGGGTGACTGAGTGAGTGGGTGGGTGGGTGACTGAGTGGGTGAGTGGGTGGGTGAGTGGGTGACTGACTGACTGAATGGGTGGGTGACTGGGTGACTGACTGAATGGGTGACTGGGTGACTGAATGGGTGGGTGACTGGGTGACTGAGTGGGTGGGTGACTGAGTGGGTGGGTGACTGAGTGGGTGACTGAGTGAGTGGGTGACTGAGTGGGTGGGTGGGTGGGTGGGTGACTGAGTGGGTGGGTGACTGAGTGGGTGAAAGTGGGTGACTGGTGAAAGTGACTGGGTGGGTGACTGGGTGGGTGACTGAGTGGGTGACTGGGTGGGTGGGTGTGTGGGAGGGTGACTGAGTGGGTGACTGAGTGGGTGGGTGACTGAGTGAGTGGGTGGGTGACTGAGTGGGTGGGTGACTGAGTGAGTGGGTGGGTGACTAAGTGAGTTTTTGGGTGACTAAGTGAGTGGGTGGGTGGGTGACTGAGTGGGTGGGTGACTGAGTGGGTGGGTGACTGAGTGGGTGGGTGACTGAGTGGGTGACTGAGTGAGTGGGTGGGTGGGTGACTGGGTGGGTGAAAGTGACTGGGTGGGTGTGTGGGTGACTGGGTGACAGTGTGTGGGTGGGAGACAGTGTGTGACTTACCTTGACCCCGTGGCATCTGGCTGGGGCAGGAGATGAGTTCGGGAAGCTGGGGGGGGGGGCAAGAGTGGCAGGAGTCCCGCACCGCGCCGCGCTTCCCCTCTCCGGTAGCGGCGCACGTGATGGGGAGTCCCGCGCCACGCTTCCCCTCTCCGGTAGCGGCGCACGTGATGGGGAGTCCCGCGCCGCGCTTCCCCTCTCCGGTAGCGGCGCACGTGATGGGGAGTCCCGCGCCGCTTCCCCTCTCCGGTAGCGGCGCACGTGATGGGGAGTCCCGCGCCGCGCTTCCCCTCTCCGGTAGCAGCGCACGTGATGGGGAGTCCCGCGCCGCTTCCCCTCTCCGGTAGCGGCGCACGTGATGGGGAGTCCCGCGCCGCTTCCCCTCTCCGGTAGCGGCGCACGTGAGGGGTAGAGCAGGAGGCCCGGGCCGCGCTTCCCCTCTCCGGTAGCGGCGCACGTGAGGGGGAGAGCAGGAGGGCTGCGCCACGAGGGGGGAGGAGCCTGGAGTTTGCTGCTGAGCAGCAGGGCCGCGCTTCCTCAGAGGCGCACGGTGAGGGTGATGGTGCGGCTGGGGATGTTGCGGAGCGTGGGGATTTGGTGAGGTGGGGAGGGGGGAGAGAGTGAGGGGCACCAGGAGAGGCGGGGCACCGGGAGAGGAGGGGCACCGGGAGAGGAGGGGCACCGGGAGAGGAGGGGGGTGTGTGGAAGGTGAGCTGCGGTCCAACTGATGGGGGAGAGTGTGTGTCCCTGTGTGTGTGTCCCTGTGTGTGTGTCCCTGTGTGTGTGTGTCCCTGTGTGTGTGTGTCCCTGTGTGTCCTTTGGCCCGTCACTCCGCCTCAGGCCAATGAGAGGTGTGCGGGGGCGGACCAAGGGACCAATGATATTTCCCCTAAGGACACCGGACATCCAGGCAGGCAGGCAGGCAGGCAGGCAGGCAGGCATACAGTGCTTTCACTAATATAGAATAAGATATATATATATATATATATATATATATACAGTGGTTGACAAATCACCAAAAAATCTACTCGCCACACAAAAAAATCTACTCGCCACCTAGTACCAAACGTGTGCTGCTTGGGCCAATATTTACTCGCCCGGGGGTTAAATCCACTCGCCCGGGGCGAGCAAATGTATAGGTTTGTCGAACACTGTATATATAAATATATATATATACAATGGTCGACAAATCACCAAAAAATCTACTCGCCGAACAAAAAAATCTACTCGCCACCTAGTACCACACGTGTGCTGCTTGGGCCAACAGGAGCTCGCCACGATGTTAAATCCACTCGCCCGGGGCGTGCAAATGCATAGGTTTGTTGAATACTGTATATATATATATATATATATATATATATATATATATATATATATATATATATATATAGTCCATAGCATAACAGTGTTGCACACTAGCCTTCTCAAAATACTGATGCTGGTCCCATAAAGCAGATAATAAACTTGTGTAGTTACCAGAGTAGCCAGAACGTGTCCGGTGGTCCGGTTACAGAGAGACAGCACACAGTGGTATAGAAAAAAACTGTATTAAAGATAATGCAGGACACCAAAACCAACGTTTCGGTCCTCAGCAGGGACCTTCCTCAGGGTAGGCGCTATATAGGTATATATATACAGTACACACACACACACACATGTGTGAAAATTAACAGTGGGGCATAAAAGTCTACTCTCTATTGAGATGTAATAGAGAGAATATACCTCTGCTGTTAATTTTCACACTACAGTAGGCTACCAGTTTCCACCTTATCTCAATATCTCACTTCATATCAGTATTCATTGCAACCATATATTCCTCTTAAAACACTGATATAATATTTTCTGCTTCGGTATCTCTGTCAAACCTGATGAAAAATCCTGAGTGATCTTGCAACATATCAACTATTTGTTGGTCAAAAAAAAGGTATCATACCACCCTCTCCCTCATTTGGAGCTTTACTACATGGAAGAAAAGACAAACAAGGCTAGCCAGCCTTCTTTGCATTTTTACATGTAATATTTAAATTGATCAATCTGGTGCAATATTGTTTCATTAATTCTGCACCAGTTTTGCCACTGAAATAAAAGGGGGTTTGCTTGCCCTGATGACTTAGAACTACAGCTTTCTTCAGCATATTTATATTTGAGAAAATTATAATGTAGCAATCTACAGTATTTTGATAATAGCATAGAGTATGTTGGGCTTTAATATTAATGTTTGCCTGGTGGAATGTAATGTACTAGGTACAAAAAGAAATATATTAGAAGAGAAGGATTGCATTTGCTAGTTTGGTGTTAATAATTGCTATGGATGGGAAATCCACCTGCAGGTTTTTTTTTAGACCTTCAGGTGCTAACAGCTCAGCATGTACATATACCACAGCTAAAAGTAATAAATGGTGATAGGAGTTAAAACGTCCCTGTGTGAAGCTTAGATTGAAACATGATACCCAGTGTTTTTTTTCTCAATGTAATCCCAAACTGCACATTGATTTAAAAAAAAGAGTAAACATGTTTTTCTTATACTTCTTTTAAATAAATGTCTATCCAAGATATAACTTTATTTAATGTAATTTATAGAAACATCAATACATTTACTATAACTTAAAAATGATAGGAAATGAATGATGTAATTAGTTATGTCAGGACACATCTTTTGGTCTAAACTGAATATCTAAAACTCTGCAGCTGGAAAGACATGGACACAATTAATAGTAACAGTGTGATGTATCAAAGTGTTGTTGTTGGAAAACTGCTGCACACCAAAACACCGTATTTATCAAAGAAAACTATTTTACTGCTTTCTTTTTTTTTTTAAATCCGCTGCTATTTATTGCACCACAGCATTTCTGTATAATGATTTCTATGAGAAATCTGATGGGAGGAAGGGAGGGGGATGCACTAGTACAGTAGGGCCAGGTTTGGGTGGAAGCATGAGGAGCTCTGTTTTGCCTTATTAAGTTTAAGTCAGCGGAGGGCCAGGAGATATATAGTAGCAGAGAGACATTAAAAAACTTTAGTCTGTACAGCAGGTTTAAGTTCAGGGGTAGAAAATTAAATTTGTGAGTCATCAGCGTAGAGGTGGTATTTGAACCCAAGAGAGTTGATTAGGTCACCTAGAGAGAGTGTGTGAAGAGAAAAGAGAAGGGGTCCTAGGAGAGAGCCCTGGGGTAGCCCCAAAGAGAGAGCGATAGAGGAGGTGTTTGCAAAAGAAACACTGAAAGTATGATGGGAGATGTAAGAGGAGATCCAGGATAGAGCTTTGTTACGAATGCAAAGAGAATGGAGAATGGGAAGAAGAGGGTGGTCCACAGTATCAAATGCTGCAGAGAGGTTGAGTAATATGAGTAGAGTGTAATGACATCTGTCTCTGGCAGCATGAAGTTCATTAGTTATTTTACTGAGGGCTGTCTCTGTGGAGTGAGCAGTGCGGAAGCCAGATTGTTGAGGGTCTAGGAGAGAATAGGTGTTGAGAAAATGGAGCAAGCGAAAAAATACAAGATGTTCAAGGAGTTTAGAGGCAAAAAGCCGGAGGGAGACAGGTAGATATTTAGAAAGAAATGTAGGGTCAAGCTGGCTGTTTTTGAGTAATGGTATTACCGTTGCATGTTTGAAGGAAGAGAGAAAGGTACCAGAGTAGAGGGAGGAGTTAAAAATAAGTGTGTGCATAGGGATTATAGTAGGAGCAAGAGGTTTTAGGCGATGGGAGGGAATGGGGTCAAGAGGGCAGGTGGTAGAGTGAGAAGAGGTGATCTGTAATGACACATCCTCCTCCGTGACAGTGGATAAAGAGTCAAGGAATGCAGGAGGAGAGTTAGGAAGAGGTGTAGAATATGGGGAGTATACACAGGGGATTGCCTGACATATGGGTTCCACCTTTTCCTTGAAATAGTCGGCAAAGTCTTGAGGTGAGATGGACAGGCAGCAGAGGGTGGTCTGAGTAGGGAGACAAAGACAGATATATATATTATCTTATTATTTAGTTATTATTCTTTATTATTTATTATTATTTATTTATAAATGATACAATATAATAAAAATAAAATAATAATTTATCAATTATAATTTTTTTTTTTTTTATAATTTCAATATTATACCAAATCATACAGGAATGGAACCCAAGACATTTCACATGCTATTTAAGGTTTGTACCACTACACCACAGGGGATGTGTGATGTGATGAAGTTGAGAAATTGAGTACATTAAGGGAGGAGGTCTGATATAAACAGCACTGGGATCTGAGCAGCCATTTTAAGTCAGCATCCATCTTAGGTGCCTGATATTGTCATCCATTTTATTTATTGTCTGTATGAAAGTTGGAATGGAAGTTTAGTTTAAAGACACTTTTTTTTCTTTCTGCTCCTTAGTTTTAAGTGATAATAAGCTTTTCAGCTAACCACAAGACATTGGAGATGGGAGAAATGTGCCACTGTTATGAAAATAAAACATAGATAACAAGCACATCTCGCATTCCGGGGGAGGTTCCCATGGTCATATACACCCATTCTCAGAAATCTCGTATATAGAGAAAAGGTCACCAGCCTGTATAAGGAATTATAGCTTAGTCAGTTCATTTTTAATATGAATCTCATAGTTATGCTATTAACTCAATGTGCTCATATTCATATTTTGTTTATCTTATACGCTTACGTAATGACGCACACGCAACCTCATAGAGGGGGCGTGGGCTTAGTATTTTGGGTATAAATATGGCCTGTAGGCCAGCATGTCGTTGGGGGAAGTTTTATTTTGAAACTTCCTTCTATGTGTGCAAACGTACACTAAATAAACTCATTTGTTATTCTGCAATAATCCTCAGATGTGGTTTCTTTATTCACGCTTTTCACAGATGTCACAGACATCTTAACATTTACAGAGTACACTGTGCACTATGGCAATGTGCTGTAGATTGTAGAGGATAAATATATGTATAGGGTATGTCTTGTCACACCCAGCCTATGTTGTAGAGGTAAGAGATAAGGCATTGATTCTGCATCAGTATATGGAAGGTCCTGAGTTTGATCCCTGCATGTGTATTATACAAAATGTACTAATGTTAAATTCCCACATGGTGTGTGTATGTGTCCATAAGTCGATAAAGCACTGAATTTAATGTTTTAAAAAAAAAATGACACTGCATATGACAGCTGGAGTGAGGAGAGAGATCTAGATGCCGGTAAGTCTTCGCGTACCTAAATAGCGGTTTTAAAATCGGGAGCCATGCTCAGACCGTGTTATAAGTGATTTGCGTTGTAGCAGATCGCGCCATAATGGGGCTGAGCTGTATTTGCAAAAGGTATACCATATACCTCTAGGTGATTTCTTTTTGTACATGCTAAAGGTTCAACTACAAAGGCAAAAGCAGAGGTGAGAGGGTGAAGCCCTTTCTTGTTCCTTTCTTGATAGATTTGGACATAGACAATACAGTGTTAGATTCCATTAGTGAGGAGGAGCAATTCTCGTTCTTAAGTGGTACTAAACATACACATTTCAGGAATAGGTCTATCTTTTGTCCATCCTTCTCGAAGGGTCCTCATTTACAGACTTATGAGCGACTAGTTGAGAAGGATTTGCAGGCCCTGGCCAAAGGCTATATGTTCACTGCTCCCTCTTTTGATAATCTGTCTAGAATAGACAGGATAAATTTGTACACACTAAAAAAGAGGTCTGACATCATCATCAAAAATGCGGATAAAGGGGGAGCAGTGGTTATTATGCATACATCAGCCTATCATACAGAAGCCTTAAGACAGTTGTCTAATACACAGGCATACTGTAAGTTGGACAGAGACCCTACTCAGATGTATCTAAGGGAGATCCATGATCTGTTCGATCTGGGCAGAGAGTTGGGAGTGATTAATAATCATGAGTCAACTTATTTGTACAATCCTTTTCCAGTCGTACCTATTTTTCACCATCTCCCAAAGATCCATAAGACTCTAGTCTGCCCTCCTGGCAGACCCATTATATCGAGTATTGGATCTTTGGGAGATGGTCTATCTAGGTACGTCGATTATTTTCTACAAACTTTGGTTAAAATATTACCCGCTTATTTAAGAGATTCTGCAGATTTGCTTCAGGATATTCAAAGAATCAAATGGCTTAATGGTTACACCTGGGTTACTCTTGATGTAACTTCTTTATACACAATAATTGATCACACTTTGGGCACGAGAGCAATCAGTCACTTTCTGAATCACTCTAACTTAAATATGGCACAAACCACTTTTTTGTTAGACTCTGTCATTTTTTTGTTACAGCACAATTACTTTATGTTTGACACACAATTTTATTTACAGTCACAAGGCACAGCCATGGGCACGTCATTTGCACCTTCATACGCAAACCTGTTTATGGGATTTTGGGAGTCCACTCACATTTTTGGTGACCATAACCCCTTTAGAGATAATATTGTTTTTTTACCGTCGTTTCATTGATGATCTATTACTTATTTGGAATGGGGACACTGACACCTTACACGAGTTCTTTGAATATCTTGAGGCAAATACATATAATTTGAAATTTACACATTCATACAGTGACTCACAGATTGATTATTTAGATCTACATTTATACATAGATGTTGGACAACAAATTCAGACCAGCATATACAGGAAAATAAACTCCAAAAACTCTCTGCTCAGATCGAACAGTGCCCACCCGAGACCCCTCATAAAGGGCATACCCAAAGGGCAGTTTTTAAGATTGAGGAGATTATGCTCCACTGACGAGTCCTTCTTGGTACAAGCTGATGAACTTAAGGAAAGATTCAGAGAACGTGGTTATGAGGAGGGGGACCTGGAGAGTGCCTTTCAATATGCTTTACAAGCTGATCGAAATGATCTGATCAAAAAGAGGAAATCTAAGAAATCCATCAAAAGGGACGATACTAAACAGGCCCCACTCTTCATAACCACCTTCTCTAAACAAGCAGAGCAGATAAGGTACATTTTGCAGAAACACTGGGGAGTTCTGAAACTGGATTCAGAATTGGACCCATATACTGTACAAAAACCAAGAATGGTATTCAAGAAAGCCAAGACCATCGGTAATTTTGTATCTCCCAGTCTATTTAGCTCAAAAAATAAAAACACTACACCAAAGGGATTCTTTAAATGTGGCAATTGTATCCTTTGTAGGTATGCGGAACCTATTAAATCCTTGAGGGATATCTATACTGGTCATATCTATAAGATCGAGTCCTTTATGACATGTAATACTGATTTTGTAATTTACCTGTTGAAATGCGCATGGGGCAGTGGCTACATAGGCAGGACCATCAGATCAGTGAAAGTGAGAATTACAGAACATATTCGCAGTATTAAAAATCAAGATGAACGTTTCCCAGTTGCGCGACATTTTAATACATGTCCATCTGGATCCATCAAAACACTTATATACAGTGCCATTGAGAATATCTCTACACATCCCAGAGGGGGAAATAGGGAGGCACTATTGAATCATAGAGAAATGTTCTGGATTTATGCCCTTGGGACAATGGCACCCAGGGGCATGAACCAGGACTGGGAATTAAAACATTTCCTTAATTAATCAAGCAAATTGTGCGCATTAAATTTAGTGGCACACAATACCTAAGGTAGTGTAGAACCAACTTATGTGAATAGACTTTAAAATTCATAAATTAATTTTCAGCAACTCTATTGCAGAAACTTATAGGAATCTAACTAATATCCAGTCTATGATAGAAAGAGAGAAAAGTTGCGCCAAAAAAGAATTAGCCTACTGTTCAATATATGGCTCCTGTCCTTGGCACAAAGCAGTTCCGCAGCCTGAGTCTCTCAGAGGTGATTCACCAACCTCTGTGTGGATACTGGTAGAAAAAAGGGGGGTCCTCCGGCGCGTTGCTCTGCTTGTGGCTCCACGGCGTTTAAGGCATATAAGTGAGGGAGAGAAGAGAGGGGACCACAGTAAGGGACCAATACAGTGATTATACACAGCTCTTCGTTTGATTGGGGAGGGAGGGAGGGGGGGGGAGTAGGGATGTTGGGGGATCAATAGAGATTGAACGATACTGCTACATAAAGGAGACACACTTACATAAAAAATATCTAATATCTTGAATTCTTCTACTCTTCTCCTTATATAGCTGCGTGTTGTTGAGGGTGAGGAAAAACCTTCTGGTATCCTCCTTAGCAAAAAATAAAGGGAAAAAATAGTGCAATACAGTTTATTAACAATGGAAAAAAAAGAGATTGAACACTTACAAGCGGCCGATAATTTCAGGCATAGAGAGGGGGGGAGAGGAAGATGCTGCCAGACTCCACAACGGATCCCTTCCTGGGTTGGGCTGCTTTGTCCTGGCTGTTTCCCTGTTGGCAGATGGATGGAATTATCGGCCGCTTGTAAGTGTTCAATCTCTTTTTTTTTCCATTGTTAATAAACTGTATTGCACTATTTTTTCCCTTTATTTTTTGCTAAGGAGGATACCAGAAGGTTTTTCCTCACCCTCAACAACACGCAGCTATATAAGGAGAAGAGTAGAAGAATTCAAGATATTAGATATTTTTTATGTAAGTGTGTCTCCTTTATGTAGCAGTATCGTTCAATCTCTATTGATCCCCCAACATCCCTACTCCCCCCCCTCCCTCCCTCCCCAATCAAACGAAGAGCTGTGTATAATCACTGTATTGGTCCCTTACTGTGGTCCCCTCTCTTCTCTCCCTCACTTATATGCCTTAAACGCCGTGGAGCCACAAGCAGAGCAACGCGCCGGAGGACCCCCCTTTTTTCTACTAATATCCAGTCTAGACTTTAGCAGCCTAGGGGAGCCATTTATTTCCTAATTCATGAATTTCCTAGGTCACATAGTTCCCAGATAGATGTGGTACTAGCGTCCCTTGCCAAGTGCTCTCTGCCCAGCTTCTCCCAGGAATTTTTATGATATAATGTATAGTACATCAATTTCAACTGGAATGAGCAGAACCATGTCCTCATCTAGAGTACAGGAAGGGCAAATGATATATCTCTTATGAAAAAAGTATTGTTAATATAAATTATGTATATATGATATATTCATCACATTATATTGCCCTTTGCTGTACCTTATGACCTCCACCGCGGATATAAGATTCGCAACATAATTTTTAATGTTTAATGTTTATTGTTTTTGTTTGTTATGTAGGTTACTAATGTCATTGGACATGTTATACCATGTTAATTTTATCTTTTTCTTCCCCCATGTCTTATTTTTCCCTTTCCCCCTCCCCCCCCCTCTATTACCTTCTCCTCCCCCCCCCCCCCCTCCTCTTTGCCCGATCCCCTCGTGTGGCTATTATATGGTAGTTTTACCAGCTAAAACAGTGATATGCAGGGAAGATCAGTGTTATTGTTTACGGCGGTTGCATAGCAACGGCGCGGCTT
>NC_134483.1:526694916-526762416 GCF_040206685.1 Ascaphus truei
TCGTTTTCAAATGATGGACATTAAACAGATTGCCAGATCCCGTGGAGTCGTTAGCAAAGAGTTTCGAGTTTTTCCCCTGAACGTCACAATATTAACTGCGGAGAAAAAGGACGGGCAGAAAAGGAGAAGCTCGAGCTCGCAGTTGTGAAACTTGAAGGTCCAACAAGTCAGCGAAAAAAAGGTAACCGGACCCCCCCCCCTCATCCCCCCCTTTCAGCTCATTGAGGAGACGCAAAGTGGGACATTGTGAGCTTGCCAGCTTTGCACAAACTGAAAGGCACTGGATTTGTAACACAGAGGGGTCTTTTAGCCCTGCATATAATTACCCAAAACACAAAGGAAGCAGCTGAATGGAGGTTGTCACTCTCTGGAAAAGGGTGGGTAAGACACTTTTTTAATTAAATTCTTTCATGAAGAAAGATTTTTTATTTATTTTTTCTCCCCCGTTTTCTGCATCGTTTAACATGAACAAAATCACCATCGTTTTGCCTGGCAATATCCGTGAACTTTAGTGCTGCCAAGATCCTGCATGCTGTAAAAAAAAAAAAAAAAATCTGTGCACTGTCTGTGTATCTGTTGATATATATAATATGTGTTTTTATTAAAATATGATGTAGAATTCGGGAAAAGATTCAATGGACATTCTCAAGCAAATTTGGAAACCTTCTTGCTAATGGATTTCCTTCTCATTGGTCTCTGTTTAAACTGGCTGCTGAGGAAGCCCCCAGGGTTAATATTGTGTACGCTGGGTATATTTGTCAAAATGCTTCCAATTGTGACTAGCGGGTGTCCCAGGCTGTGTCGTTGCGAGGGCAGGCTATTGTACTGCGAATCCCAGAATTTCACAGAGATGCCTGGCAACCTGTCGGGCGTGATGGGCTTGTCTCTGCGGTACAACAGCCTTTCAGAGCTGCAAGACGGACAGTTCACAGGGTTAATTCAGCTCACGTGGCTTTATCTGGATCACAATCACATTTGCTCGGTGGAGGGGAATGCCTTTCACAAACTGCGCAGAGTTAAAGAACTCACTCTGAGTTCCAACAAAATCACACATCTGGCTAACACCACTTTCCGACCCATGCCAAACTTGCGCAGTGTGGATTTATCAAACAATAACCTACAGTCTTTGGAACCGGATCTGTTTCACGGGCTGCGCAAGCTGACGACTTTACATATGCGCTACAATGCCATCAACTTTGTGCCAGTGAGAATCTTCCAGGACTGTCGCAGCCTGAAGTTTCTGGACTTGGGATACAATCAGTTGAAAAGCCTGGCTCGTAACTCTTTCGCAGGCTTGTTTAAACTCACCGAGCTCCACCTTGAGCACAATGACTTGGTAAAGGTGAATTTGGCTCATTTTCCCCGGCTCCTGTCACTGCATTCTCTCTTTATGAGGAGGAATAAAGTAACTATAGTGGTGAACTCCTTGGACTGGGTGTGGAAACTGGAAAAAATGGACCTGTCGGGCAACGAGATTGAATACATTGAACCTCACGTTTTTGAAAGTGTCCCTCGTCTTGAGTCCCTGCAGCTAGATTCCAATCGTCTCACCTACATTGATTCTAGGATTCTAAACTCTTGGGAATCCCTTACCAGCATCAGTCTCTCTGGAAACAGCTGGGATTGTGGACGTAATGTGTGCGCCTTGGCCTCCTGGCTGAGTAACTTTAAAGGTCGCTATGATGGCAATTTGCTGTGTACTACTCCCGAGTATGCTCAAGGCGAGGATGTTCTAGACGCAGTCTATGCATTTCATTTATGTGAAGACCCAGCAGACCCAACCAGTGTTAATGCCATGTCAACAGCATTGAACAACAGTGAGAAAAAGGTCAACGACAGCCCAACTACAACTACGTATGACGTGCAGGATACGGAAGGCGAAAGAACGACAAACACCCTAACAGCAACTATAGCCAGTGAGCACCCAGAGAACACTGTTCAGATTCACAAGGTAGTGACAGGGACCATGGCATTAATTTTTTCCTTTCTCATTGTGGTTTTGATGTTATATGTTTCATGGAAGTGTTTTCCAGCCAGCCTCAGGCAGCTAAGGCAGTGCTTTGTGACACAACGTAGGAAGCAGAAGCAAAAACAGACCATGCATCAAATGGCTGCCATGTCGGCCCAGGAATATTACGTTGATTACAAACCCAACCACATTGAAGGGGCCCTGGTTATCATTAATGAATATGGCTCTTGTTCTTGTCACCAGCCGCCCGCAAGGGAATGTGAGGTGTGAGTTTTGTTTTTCTCTGGTGGGAATGAAACATTGTGCAACCAAATAACAATGGGAGATAGACAGGCTGGTGGGATATATGGTGCTTTCTGATGCACTTCTTGACTGACATGGAGGGAGGATATGTTTGAAAGACTTGACATTTTAGCTTTACCGTGTCTTAAAAACTTCAGGACAGTCAAATCTTTAAAAAAAAATAAAATAAAAATATTTCACATGGTATGAAGATCTGTCTATATTCAGGAATCTGAGTGTTAAAAAAAGGTACCAGTTATTGATTTTTTTTTTTTTTTGTAAAATACAATGTTTAAAATAAACTAGCATTTACAATATTTACAGAGTGGTTTTCAGTAAATCAATGACAATGCAACAGTAAATCTCTTTTCCTCTACATCTGCAGTTCTTTTGGCAATGCAGCATCCCAGCAAGAAGGAAATAAAACAACCTTGATTTAGCAATAGATGGATCAATTGGCTGATAGTACAAAATGGATCACACTGCAACGAACTGTATATTTTCCCAATACAGCTGGCAATGTGTGTACTGCAGACCCGCATCAAACTTACACACTAACCTCATACAGACCCGTGGGACTAGATGGTTATCACAGGGAAGTGGTTAGGCTACTGAAGATTACATACTAAATATTTTAGCTACCTGTTGAAGTATGATGTATGCATTCATTGAAATATGAGAGGATCTGACTATGGTTAACCCATGTGTCATCATTTTTAACATTAGATTATGAAATCTACACCATGCAACAAACATTATTTTGAGACAAGATAACAGTTTAGAATGCTACATCCAATGGTCATCCTCCAAACTATGCCTTAATTACTGTCCTGAATTACATTGGGGGAAAAAAAGATATGGTTTAAATCAACATCTTTCAGTACACGCAAGATTGATTTCCTTAAGAGCTTGGTAAAATAAGGTTTGATGCTAAAACAACATAATTGTTCGAGCTGAAAGGGCATGATGAAAGGCGGCTGCAATCCAATTTTCAGAGTAAAAGCTCCATATTTTTCAAGTGTCTTAAAAATAATTCTGCAACAACCTGAAGCAGACAGTGTCCAGAACATACATTTGGTTACTATAGTGAACCACTAGAACATCTGACAATAAAGCAAAGGCATAATTAACAAATGGCAATCTGCAGTCCATTGGATCCATCAAAAAAAAGTGTGTCTTCAATAAATATGTATCATTAACAGGAAAGATTGTGTTGCTCAGCCAATATACAACACAACACATATAATACCAACACAATATCAATACTCTGAATATTGTATTGTTCAAACACCACAACAAATGTTAATGCTAAATTACTTTTTCTATGACAATGAAATGGTGTTATTTTTAGATCACGGGAATCTCAAAAAAATTGAGAAGTATGCAATACAGATTGGGGAGTATGCAGAAAAGAAATGAAAAAGTGCTTGGGAGAGACACAATAATACACCTTTAATAAAAATGGAAATAAAACGGTGATTAGGTCTGAGGCTGAACAGCAAGTGGGAATATAGGCAGCCCTGGTGGGTAAAGTGGGCCATATGTGCTATTCATTTTTATGTTTCTATGGCAACTGAAAATAAAGTACAAATGTAAAATAAAATGATGAGTTGATTGCTATAGGGAGATTTCTGACACTTCTTTTAAAAGGTTTCTGTAAATTAATTGTGCATTTCTCTCACTACCATAGAAGCAAAGTTCAAAATAGCCCTAGAACAAATTTACCTACTTAGTTAACGCTTTCCCTGCCATTTGGGTCTGCAATGCATTGCAAAGCAATCTGTTGTGGGCCCCTCTGGCAGAGAACGAGGGGTTAATCCATTTAATGTCAAAGCTGCCCGCAAAGCATTGCGGTGTAGTGAATGGCTCGCCTAGGGTGCTGAAGGGTTAAGGTTGTGATATGGTTGCATTGCACATTAATACTCCGTGTATTGCAGGGAACCTTTTTTTAAATGTCTTTGCACACTAACCAGAGGCAAAAATATTCTCTGTGCCAGGAATCCATCACCAAGCCCAGCACTGATCCCACCCAACACAAGAAATCTTTCATTATCTCACTGCAGGGCTCACATTTTTGCTTTTTAACTAAACAAGCTTCACACCGTGATTATTTAAACTTCAATTACAACATTTAATTATTTAGGACGTTAAGTGCAAGCGTTATTGCTACACTACCTTTGAATATGGCTTATTTCAATTATATTTAAAGAGGCGACTAAGAGCTTTATCTTACATATGCATATCATAAGCTTAGAAGATCACAGTGATACAACTATAGAAGTCCTTCATTGAACACCTCTGGGTTTAATTTAATAAAATAACAATTCTTTTATCTTTTACTTGTTTTTTTTTTTTTTTAAAGCATGTCTAAGCTGTTTTGATAAGAAATAAATACAATTACTTGTATACTAATGTTGGACACGACAGAACAGTCAAAGCACAGTTAAGCCTGAACGTGTGTACATGTGTGTGCATGCAAACAAGTGTTCTTAGCTATTCAGCAGCATTTTGGTAACTAGGGTTTATACAGTATGTGTAGGTTGTGGAAAATTCCCTTATCTAACCTCTTCAATGGTTTTAGACATGAGGAAAGTTTTCATTCGTGGCGAGATCGTTGTTAATGGAATAAATAGTCTGGGTTTTTAAGGGTGCAGTGCCATCTGCAGTATGAAATCTTGTTTTCCTCCCTCGCTGGTCTCAATTTTCCAGAACAGAATCACGCTGCTTTTTGACAAGATTTAAAGACTCACATCCTCCACACAAACACATTATTCTGTATGTCGGGGATTCAGTTCACCCATTCTAAGCTGGGTAAAATAAAATAGACAATTTGGTAAGAAACCTGCAAGCATGTAGTTTGGTTTAAGTCAAATATCCCCCCAGAGCAGAAGATAAAATACTGTTACAAAAATCTTACAACACAATAACATAGTATATTGTGCGTTAGTATGCCAAATAACTGTATATTCATAGAAGCATTTTAACATATTTAAATGTTAATGGACTACAGATTAATAAACATTTATTTTGTTATTGTTGCCCTATTCATACCAATATGCTACATCAGAACGGATCTTTATTCTTATTTGTGGTTTTCATCATCTATTATCATTATGGGTTGGAGAATACAGAGGGACTGAAGGTGGAACATGATGGGATATATGTCAAAATCCTGATTAGTGGCTAAATACATGGCAAGGAAGCTGAGCTTTGATCTTTGTTAAATGTAATATTATTAAGGTTATGCATTTGGGAAGCAAGAAAAAACTGGCGACTTACACATTAAATGGAGATAAATTGGGGGAATCCTTGATGGAGAAGGATTTAGGAGTGCTTGTAGACAGCAGGCTTAGCAACAGTGCCCAAAGTCATGCAGTAGCTGCAAAGGCAAACAAGACCTTATCTTGCATTAAAGGGCAATGGATGGAAGGGAAATAAACATAATTATATCCCCTTTCCAAAGCATTAGTAAGACCACACCTTGAATATGGAGTACAATGCTGGGCACCACTCCTTAAAAAAAACATTATTGAACTAGAGAGAGTGCAGAGAAGGGCCACCAAATTAATAAAGGGGGTGGCAATCTAACTTATGAGGAGAGGCTATCTAAATTTGATTTTTTTTACATTAGAAAAGAGGTGATAAAGAGGGGATATGATAACTATATACAAATATATTTGGGGACAGTATAGGGAGCTTTCAAAATAACTATTCATCCCAAGGACAATACAAAGGACTCAGGGTCATCCCTTAAGTTTGGAGGAAAGGAGATTTAACCAGCAACAAAGGAAAGGGTTCTTTACAGTAAGGGCATTTAAAATGTGGAATTCATTACCTTTAGAGACAATGATGGCAGATACAATAGATTTGTTCAAAAACAAGTTGGACATCTTTTAAGTAAACATGGGAAGAATGTTGATCCAGGGATTAATCCGATTGCCAATTCTTGTAGTCAGGAAGGAATTAATTTCCCCCCTTTATGAGACATCCTTGGATGATATGACACTGGGGTTTTTTGTTTGCCTTCTTCTGGATCAATGAGTAAGTGTGTATATATATATATAGTATCTGTCGTCTAAATTTAGCATAGGTTGAACTTGATGGACGTATGTCTTTTTCAACCTCATCAACTATGTAACTATTTAATCATTATGTTAACACAATTCTTTAATAGAGGAGTTTACGCCAACTTAGACTTGTTGGAGATTTTAAGGCAAAATAAATAAAGAAATAAATGATGGTCTCGGGAAGAGCAGAATTTTCAGCATACCATTATAACTTGTGCTCCGGTCACCTCCTCCTATTACTATTCTATAAACCTCACACTGATTCATAAAGGGCAAAAAAATCGCTGCAACCGAGACTAATGTTTGAAATGCTTCTCTCAGGGGGCTATTTGTAAGACGTGTCCGCTTGAAAAACTGTTGCAAAAGGCAAACCATTATTTCTCAAACATTGATTGAAAGTAATATTATGCTATTTATTTGATAAAATCTGGTACCTTTTAACCAGTTTTGCAGACAGAAGACACTGATTAAAACCCATAAGTGAAAAATGTATGTCAAAAAAAGTAAGATGTGTCCCTTGAGTTGCAGGCATTGCTGTAACCAAAACAGGCCTTTATCAGTGGCTCTGAGACTAAGAGATGAAAAGTAAATCATTGGTTTAAATAGTGTCCCCTGGTTCTCAGTCACATTTGTTACTCAACCGCTTTTTCCTATGAAGGATCCAAACATTGGCCATGGTAATGGTAATCTATTAGGTGCCTATTCAATGTGCTGTAACTTGGTCTTCTCCTTGCTTGGTAAGGTTTCAGCCCCACACTTTTGATATATTCATGAAGAATAGAGACCCTAAGAACTGTTCACAGATCTCCCAACCACACCATTTTGTTGGATACATTGATTAATTAATTAATTGCTTGGAATTATTTGTGGTAGTCTAGTATTACTTGGCCTTAAAAAAAAAAGTTACTCTTGAAAAAGCTCCTCTGAAAATACTTTGTTCCCAGCCTGGGGATTGAAACGGGGCAAATATTTTGAAAGCATAAAAGTTTGCTGCTCTGAAATGTGTTGCTACAACCTCTTGCAGTGACGGGGTTAATGATGACTTCAGCCAGGTATTGGTGCCGATGACCCTTAATGCTAGCATGTGATGTTCTTAAACCCCAGTGCATGAATTCGCTAACACACACACAGGCATTGATGAACATGCAGTGCATGCAGAATTAAGCATTCATACACTGACACACACACATATATATTATGATACAGTATATACATATTTGAATATATACACTCACACATGTACAAAGAGGCCCACAGACCCACACATGCTTACACACTTATACACACACTGCTGACACTGTCCATACCAGTATTGAAAAGATCGACCTGGTTAAGTACTCACAGTACTTTAAGTAAATGGGTACAGGTGTAGCCTGATGCATTGTTTCCAATGGGATATGTTCTGTACTGCACAGCATTATCACTGAATCCTACGGACAGCAACTCATAACGGGCGGAAGAGTGGGCAGACCGCATCACAGCTAGGGTTGCCAGGTGTCCGGTATTGAACCGGACTATCCTGTATTTGGGCACTATGTCCATTAAAAAATGAGAGGTAATACTGGACATGTATGTGCATATCGGTATTACCTCCCTTGGCATAGTGACCTGACCGGCTTGGGGGTCCGTGGGATTTCCCTGAGCAGGGAAACAGCAGTGCAATTTCTAGAGCTGGGCAGGCAGCTTCCTCCATTCTGATTGGCAGTATTGCCCAGCAGCAGCCAATCATGAGGAGGTGTCAGGAGCCTGGGGGTGGGGCCAAGCAGAGGCGGAAACAGCATTGAGATGTGTGTGTGTGTGTGTGTGTGTGTGTGTGTGTGTTGAGTGTGTTGCACCTTTCAGCATTGTGTTCAGTATTTTTGGAGAAGCCACCTGGCAACCAAGTATAATGTGAGATACGCTACAGCTAGCAACTATACCTCTTGCGTATCTCACGTTGTACGTAATACATCAACTCGTTGCGGTTTGCCCTTGCTTCTTCCCATTGTGAGTTGCTGTCTGGGGACCCGATGCAACAGGTCCTGTGTGTATTCACCTACGGACTGACTGCTTACCGGCTCATCAAGCTGATCACAGTTTATTTATAATAACTAAGTTGTGGATACATGTTGTGTGTGTTTTAAATATATTTATTGGATCTTCGCCTCTGGTGCGCTGTGTGTCTGCCCTTTTTCTACCTTCGGAGATCCGTCGGGTCTCACGCTGCAAGGAGGTGATCCTGTCTACAAGATCTACTCCCCTTTCCCCTTGATGAGAGGGAGAGTCTGCATGACAGGGGCTCTTCTCTGTATTCAAGTGTATACAGATATATACAAGTAGAGTGCTGGATATTTTGAGAGCTATTCTGTTTCCTAAAAACATTTCTCGGCGACATTGCACCTCTAAAAAAAAAAGTGCCCCCCATAGTTTTTCTTTTTCGATGAAATTAGTTGTTGGCTCGTCTAATACTGATTTGTTTCCATGGGACCTTAAGAACAAAAAAGAAAAGCCAAGAAGTGACGTTTATACTAGCAGTATGAGCTGGTCCCTTAGTTATGGGTAGAGCCATTTATCAAGGTTTCCTGTCCGCAAAACAAGTGCAGGAAAACGGTGTCTAATTGAGCAATAAAAATGTTTCCCATTGAAATCGATGGTACTGTATATTTGTCTTGGATACTGATGTAGCCAACGTTATTGCTGTGGTTACTGCATAGTAACACGCAACGTAACTGCTGAATTTACTTCATAGTAACATGCAACTTTATTGCTGTGGTTACTGCATAGAAACACGCAACGTTACTGCTGCATTTACTTCATAGTAACACGCAACTTAATTGCTGTGGTTACTGCATAGAAACAAGCATGTTTACTGCATAGAAACACGCATGTTTACTGCATAGAAACACGCAACGTTACTGCTGTGGTTACTGCCCAGTAACATGTATCGTTACTGCTGTGCTTACTGCACAGTAACATGCATCGTTACTGCTATGGTTACTGCATAGTAACATGCATCGTTACTGCTGTGGTTACTGCATAGTAACATGCATTGTTACTGCTGTGATTACTGCAAAGTAACATGCATCGTTACTGCTGCGGTTACTGCATAGTAACATGCATCGTTACAGCTGCGGTTACTGCATAGTAACATGCATCGTTACTGCGGTGGTTACTGCATACTATCACGCGACGTTACTGCTGCGGTTACTGCATAGTAACATGCATCATTACTGCGGTGGTTACTGCATACTATCACGCGGTGTTACTGCTGCGGTTACTGCATATTAACATGCATCATTACTGCGGTGGTTACTGCATACTATCACGCGACGTTACTGCTGCGGTTACTGCATAGTAACATGCATCATTACTGCGGTGGTTACCGCATACTATCACGCGGTGTTACAGCTGCGGTTACTGCATAGTAACATGCATCGTTACTGCGGTGGTTACTGCATACTATCACGCGACGTTACTGCTGCGGTTACTGCATAGTAACATGCATCATTACTGCGGTGGTTACTGCATACTATCACGCGGTGTTACTGCTGCGGTTACTGCATAGTAACATGCATCATTACTGCGGTGGTTACTGCATACTATCACGCGACGTTACTGCTGCGGTTACTGCATAGTAACATGCATCATTACTGCGGTGGTTACTGCATACTATCACGCGACGTTACTGCATAGTGACATGCATCGTTACTGCTGCGGTTACTGCATAGTAACACGCGACGTTACTGCTGTGGTTACTGCATAGTAACACGTGACGTTACTGCTGTGGTTACTGCATACTAACAAGTGACATTGCACAATTTTGTTATGAAAAGTGTGCAGTGTTGTCACCACAGCCCCATTTGTTTGAATGAAGATGCGCTAAATTGCTCATTAAACATTGTGTCGCCTGTATCGCGATATTGTGTGATAAAGGGTGTGGTTAAGTCTGCTACATCTGTGAATCTGGTGCAGTATTTTACCCCAGTTTTCCAGCTGGGAGATGTTGATAAATACTCTGTCACATTTATGCTATGGGGGGGTGGGGTCTTTTTCAAACGGTTACTGTAGGTGGCTCCCTGTGCTGTCTCAATCAAAACATTAATCGAAGTCTCAATGCTGCAAATCATAGCACTAGATCTATCAAAGAATCATATTAAAGTCAATGGATTGCTTTTTCTTTTTTTACAAACTAAGTGCAAAACCAACCAAAAAACAAATGCATCAGATTTCTACAAAAAAGTCCATTGGAAGCGATGGGAATTTGTGCTTGGAGAAATCTGTTGCAGTATTTGCAGTCTTTGTGCACAAGTTTGCAAACGGGAGACTTTTATAAATTACCCCCAATAGCTCTAGACTTTATCCCAAAAACCAAACAGCAAAGAGAAATCAATGACTAAAATCGTATACTGTAATCATATCGCTTTAAGTGAAAGCCAAAACCTTAAATAGAAAAATGCTGCAGTGCTTCTGGGTTTCAGTTCTTTTGAAAACCACAAAGATGGGGTTGTTTAAGTCGACAGACAAAAACATGTTTCCAAAATAGCCGCTTACAGGAGTATTTCACAATGAAAGGTGGAAAGTAACAGCAAATGTGTGTGCGTTTTCTTGTTTGTACTCCGTCTTTCAGAGGAAATGTCAGGAAATTTTACCTATTCACTGAATGGGGGCTGGATAAAGAGAACACACTCTCACTGGAGAAAACACAGTCAGGGAATTAACAAATTCATATGAGAAGCCAAAGAGGAGAATCACTGAGAGGAGAATCACTGAGAGGAGAATCACTGAGAGGAGAATCACTGAGAGGAGAGTCACTGAGAGGAGAAACGCTGAGAGGAGAATCACTGAGAGGAGAATCACGGAGGAGAATCACTGAGAGGAGAATCGCTGAAAGGAGAATCACTGAGAGGAGAGTCACTGAAAGGAGAAACGCTGAGAGGAGGATCACTGGGAGGAGAATCGCTGGGAGGAGAATCGCTGAGAGGAGAGTCGCTGAGAGGAGAGTCGCTGAGAGGAGAGTCGCTGAGAGGAGAGTCGCTGAGAGGAGGATCACTGAGAGGAGAAAAGCTGAGAGGAGAATCGCTGAGAGGAGAATCGCTGAGAGGAGAATCGCTGGGAGGAGAATCGCTGAGAGGAGAATCGCTGAGAGGAGAATCGCTGAGAGGAGAATCGCTGGGAGGAGAATCGCTGAGAGGAGGATCGCTGAGAGGAGAATCGCTGAGAGGAGAATCGCAGAGAGGAGAATCGCAGAGAGGAGAATCGCAGAGAGGAGAATCGCCGAGAGGAGAATCGCCGAGAGGAGGATCGCCGAGAGGAGGATCGCCGAGAGGAGGATCGCCGAGAGGAGAATCGCCGAGAGGAGAATCGCCGAGAGGAGAATCGCCGAGAGGAGAATCGCCCAGAGGAGGATCGCCAGGATCGCCGAGAGGAGGAAATCCAACTGAAGATTACACAGAAGGTACGGTTTGGAAGTATGTAAGAAATTATATGCAGACTAAGGGGCAGAGTCATCAAGAGCTGGCACGGACTGGCAAACACCCACAATTCAGCATTAACTGCCAATTAAGGAAGCAGGTTAACGCCAGATTCGGTGCGGTAACCCGTTTTGCCACTTGATGATTCTGCCCCTAATTGGGCCAAGTGGGTCAGACACAAGTGTGGTAATGTTTGCTTCTCTGGGGTCTCTACAAAATAATGTATAACAGCCAGTGGTGTTAACGTCTATTCACTTACGTGGCCATTAGTGGTTGTTATGGCTAACACATTTGCAAATAGACCCCTATTTGGGTTATTTATCAAATTCTTCCAACTGCAAAAAAATAGCACCAGATTTATAAAAAAAAAAAAGAATTGTAGTCAATTAATTGTTCCTTTGATACATCTGGTGACTTTTTGGGGACACCTGACACCCCGTTTTTTTTTTTTTAGCTGGGAGATTTTGGTAACTTTGATAACCCCTTTTTGAATTTCTTGTTACTCAATCTCTTCCTTATTCATTCAAAACAAAACTGTCGGGAGAACGATATCTGGTTTTGCTTCACAATCCCAAAATCAGACACATGGGAACCTTGACGGCATCAAGCCCGGTTAAAGAAATACAGAGCAAAAAAAAATAAAAAAGCCTTATTCGCGTGAAGTTTTGGACAGCTTTCCAATTCTAGCAGGAAAGGAGTTATTGAGTTTCTGCAGTCAAAAGGATTTCATATTAAAAAATAATCTATGATGAGAGGACAGAATGGAGGGCAGGAGGTACGGCAATAGATAAAGACAGTGACTCTAAGTGGATCGATAAATATACCAAGTGATTCAATTAGTATTGAAACTAATGAAAATTAATTGCCAAGTACAAACTTTTTTTGGCAACAAAAGGAGGGAGAAAAGTTAAATCGGCCGTACAAAACTGGACAGAGCACACGGAGAGGACATTTGGATAAAATAAGGCTGGCATTATGAAGGGTGCGTTTCCTCCAACGCAAGGTCAATATCAACGTTTCAATCTATCCTTAACCTTCTCTCTGTCAATTCCAATAAACTAATTAAAAAAAAAAAAAAAGGAAATAATACAAAATACTAGTTTTTAATGTGTTTGGGATGTTTTAACGGGTACAGAATGTATGGGTTTTTATGTACCAAAATCTCCCAGCTTTAAAACTGGAGCGAAAGCAGACATCAGATTAATATCAAAAAAGGATAGTGAACACCTTGAGGACACGTACTGTAAGAGCCGTGGGTGCAACGTAGAGAACCAAACATGATCCAATGACAGGAGCGACCACTCCAAGTTCCCATAAATAAAAACAGTGTATGTACCTTCTGTGTGGGATCTGAAATATCAATAATTTATCAATAAATGTTTATGGTCAAGTATACTGGAGAACCAGTATGGACTTTACTGTTCCAGGTTTATGAAAGAAACGGAATCTTATTAAAGTCAATGGGATTTTTTTTCATTTGATAAACCTGGTATAATTACATTTGTACTAGTTGTGCCCCGTCCCCCCCCCCCGTTTTAAAGCCGAGAAACTTCACTAAATAACCCCATCCCGTAAAAATACCTTTCAATCCTTCTCATATATGTATATATATTTATAGTGCCAACCAGACATGCAGCGCTTTACAGAGTGGAGGAAGGCCTGAGCAGATTTATGTCTTGCAACCTCTTTCACTGAATGTCAAAGATTAACATTGCTTTTAATGTGATAAAAAATAGCTAAAAGAATGTGCTTCCATATGGTGAGTTCTGTTACTCGCATTTCACTATAATCCTCTTGTTTCTGCTTCTTCTGAAACAGCTTGCCCACACACATCTTAAGACGAGGCTCTACAAGGCCTCATTATAGGAGAGCACTGTGCTTCCACAGTTGATGAGGAAGTTGATCCCTGATACAGTATGTAGCTGGTAACAAGTGTGTACTACTTTCTTCTTAGTAAAAGGTTCATTACTGACAATGGAAGATTACCATCATTCACATTTCCCTTATAGCTTCCAAGCTGCCACATCTGTGTCATATATTGTTTTAAATGAAATCATCTGGGTAATAAAATACATTTTTTAATCAATTACTGATTCCCTTAAGTAATTGATATCAATTGACTTATTTTTTATTGATAAAAAATGTGTTACCATTGAGAGATACCTCTCACTTTCAAGTATGTCCTGAGCACAGAGTTATGATGACAAATACTTGGTTACATTAATTGAACAGAGGTTATATATTCAATTTACAGACAATCATGGACAGTCAGAGATAATATATGATTATGGGTGTTTGTAACAGTTATAGACAAGATTAAATATCACGGACATACTGTAGGACTACATGCGGCTCTAGCCATCTTGGGATTGTATCAGACTATTGAGCATAGAGCAAGTTGAGGACAGTGATAAACACAGTAGTTCTAATCCAGGACACCTGTTCTATTAATAGTTCTATTCCAGGATATTGGTCTACCGTCCATCACAAGTTTTCATTTAGAAAATAAGACCACCCTGGGAATCAGAGTGATCTCCTTTAAAACAATCTTCAAAATAGTCGTGAGGTAAGGAGGACTGTATTTTTCCCCATGCCTTTATGAAAAAGTCAGTGTGATGAGGCCAGGTAAGGACAGTTCCCATAGAAGCATAACACACAGGGAGTAGGAAGAACTCTCAATTCCCAGCCATCCAGTACTCTCCAATATTTGGATACATCTATATTTAGATTTTGTTTTGTGTGTACATTATATCTTGGGCTTCAATGTAAAAAAAAATGTCTTATTACTTAATTGTGCATTACTTCTTATACAACTTTTTGAAGTCTTAATATTAACATTGTATTAATCACATTACGGCATAAGAAGAGGTTTACACATATACATTATATTTTCTGTGGCCAAGAAAAAAACCCAACAACTAATGTTAGACCAGCACTATTGTGTTCTTCTGGGCTGCAGAAAGATGCTGTCTTCATTTAATAGTGCTGCCTTGTAACAATTAAGCTATAGTAGACTGGGATAATATTAAATGGAAAAAAATGAAATGATGAGATACAGCAGCTTGTGTATTTGTCTTGCTAGCCTGGGCAGGTCTCTGAAGTTTACCGCAACAGAAATGTTACTTCTAAGGGGCGGATCATTTCCCCAAACAATTTTCTTTTAACAAACATAAATTTGTCGCCGCAGCTAAAAGGCATTAATTCCCCGTGCTAAACTGAACATCTAGGGTTTTCCGAAAACTGTGTGTAAATGCAGCACTGCACTGGACATCATTAAAACAAGCCACTTGGTCATAGTATCTTAACGTTTCTGTTCATAGTATCTCTAAGTAGCTGCATCTGTAACTTTCTTGCTGGTTACAGTCTAATGGACATGACCCTAATAATGAGCCAGTGGAAGGTACAGTGATGTTTCTGAAGCCCTGTACAGACTCATGCTCTGTGTGTGAGTTTCCTGCATTAGGGCCCTATCTCACAGTCTCACGCAGCAGTAGGAAAATCTCAAGCTGACGGGAGACCCCGGCACAAAGTCCTAAGCCCGGCCCATCAATGTCATAACTATACCCATGTATTTCATTATCCTGCTTCCTACCAGCATAGCTCTGCCTCCTTGTGTCATAACACCACATCTGACAGAGACCCTCTCTCAAGCTCCAGAGTGGGCGGGCCAATGACAACTGTTTCTATGAAGTGGGTTTCTTTACGACGCAAGCAACGGACAACACAGTTTTCAAATGTTATCTTTGACATTTGCCTAAGGTCCCCGTAGAGCTGAGATTCGAGCAAAGTTGCCTGCTCGATGTACTCAAACAAACAGCTTACAATTAAATTAACGTAGCAGGGCTTGTTTGTTAGGGGGAGCAAAAGTGAACACCTTCTGGAAATAAATATAATGCAATCTATAGCAAATGTGAGTTTCCTCTGGCATGAAGGAGTCTGGCTCTCCAAAAATGATACATTTGAACCCTAGGAATACTCTGTATGAAGCAGCAGAGAAACCTCGTTTATGGAAAAGGGATTTATCTCTCAGTTATTTTGGGGGACTAAAGCAACAATCATGTTTGGGACTCTTCTCTCTACATAGAAAAAACTTTAGATTTATAGCTGTATAAATGATTATCAAAGTAAAAAGGATACATCTTTTCCCACACAATGTTCATTTACTGCTAGCCTTAACCCTTTAAATATCAGAGTATACTAAAATGCCCGGCACAACAAACTAACATTTGTTAAAAGTCATTCATAATACTAGAGGAAGATTAAAGTAGCATGAGCCATTAACCCTAGTCAATATGAAGCCACCAGCCAGAAGTCCATTATTTGCTGTTGGTCTCTACTTCTGACTTCTGCTTAGCATTTGGTATAACATTGCCATTGTTGTAAGGACAATTATGGTGCCAAATACTGTACAGCGCATTGGTTGGAAAGTGATCATTGAAATTAGAGGCCTGCTTTAAACTCTGATACAATCAAAATAAATGTGTTGTGAGGGAAATGGGTCCATGCTCATCTGCCCACCGGACCCCGGAACTACCCCGTTTTAATATACCCGGTAGCCCCTTGTAAACCTTGTAACTGTAATTCTTTATTCCTCTGTGTTTTAAACTGTACCCAAGTATAACAATGTGATTGTGCACACTATAAAGCATAGCCAAGATCTCTAGGACATGGGGGGGGCTCAGAAATCCTTTGTGCAGGCTGCATATCCAAAGATCTGGATATTGCTGGGAAGGGGGTAAGAGATGGCGGGAGCAAGGGGAGAGTGGCTGGCCGTTCTCGCAGGGCCGAGTCCAGCGGTGGATATTCTGCCGGCCGGGGAAGCCGTTGCCAAGCTCCTGTTGGTAGGCGCTGCTCCCATTGGTCCATTCATATTTCCCTCCCTGCCCTTTAACTTGCTTCTGACCCGCCTCCAATCCTGAATAGACAATGCAGGCAAGACTTGGGTGTCCTGATTGTCTCCCGTGCACCATCCCCAGTGAGATTGGTTGTGGCCCTGTCTACCATGATTTCCTATGGCAGTGGGCAATCTATATAAGAGCAACCTGATCAGAGTTCCAGGTCTCAGTCTAATCCTAGTGTGGAGGTGCACTAAGCGGTGTACTCTGAGGCTGAAAACGAGGCTGGGAGCCAACCCGATATTTAAAAGTGCTTCTATGCTGTGGGACTGTGAGTTGCCGTAGAAGCAGAGAGCAGGACTTTAAAGTGGGGAATGTGAAAGTAATCAGCCGCATATTGCACCAGAGAGGGGTGGACAGTCCTTAGCCCCACAGGAGTGGAAGCAAACCCTGGGTAAGCCTTGCACGTGGCGCCTGGAACCTTGGTAGCTAAGATTCCGTTTTGATGAGTGTAAGCTCTAATTGGGATCTGTGTTGTGTTTGCTGGCTCCAGCCAGAATAAATACTCTTTATTTTCACTGCTTTGGGCTGTCTAGTGCCTTTATTCCGGTGTTAAGTTCTGGACTCTTGTGACATGTATATTAACAGCAGTGGAGCCTGTTCTTAGAAGTATTATGTGTGGTAGGCAATGGCATCTCTAATTTTACTTTACATGATAAATATACAACAGTTTCTCATGCATTGCAAAAGCTTTTTTTTTTTTACCTTTGCTACACGTATTTGCAATTCTTTTCTATTTTTTGTGATTATGTCCTTTGTGAAATATTATTGGCAAACGTTGCACTGATATTTTTTGTTTGCCTTCCTTTGGATCAATATAAAAGTAATGTGAGTCTCTCACCCAGTAAAATGTAACAGAAGGTTAGAGCTGGTGAACATATGTCTTTTTCCAATCTCCCAACTGTGTAACTGTGATGCATTCTGCGCAAAAACTACACATGCCTTGATTCACCTGTTGCACTCTGCTCTGAACTTATTGACATTGTGGAATTGGTCACCCCACTGTAGCATCTCCCTCTGAAAAGTCCGACATCTCAGTCATTAATGAATTAATAGGCTGAGTGCTGTAAGCTTGGCTTTGTAGGAGGAGGATGCCACTGGCACCAAAGAATTATAGCAGGTTGCAGCCTGCACATTTACTGCTTTATTTTTAAGAGCCCAATAAAAAGCAGGGTCGGAGAGCTCTCAATGCACATGTCTACATGCAGCCCTACACACCTTGCAATTTAATACAAGTTGTGGAGTACGTATCTTGAAGCTATCTCTGGATGAGGCATGGAATACTAGAGAAGAGTACCATGGTTAGTTATCAAAGTATGCCCTCTACAAAACGGACGCAGAAAAAGAGCATGTCATTTATTAAAGAAACAACGCCACTGCTTTAAATGGAAAGGATTTCCTTTTATAAATCTGGTACTACTTTGTATAGCAGTTTTACCCCAGGTTGGGGTAAGACGACTTAAATAATATAAAATAATGCCCAAAGTGTTTTAATGTCTAAGCGCCCACTAAATATATATTTCAATTAGGTCTATTGCGCAGAGAAGGAAACCTAAAGGAGAAGGAGCAGCTCAGTGAGTAAAGACACTGACTGGCGCTGAGTTTGAAGCAGGGGAACCTGGTTCAATTCCCAGTATTGGCTCCCTGTGACCTTGGGCACTTTATCTCCCTTTGCCTCAGGCACCAAAAACATAGATTGTAAGCTCCAGGGGGCAGGGACCTGTGCCTGCAAAATGTCTCTGTAAAGAGCTACGTAAAACTAGAACAAAAATTATTATTAGTAAAGCAATCTTTGCGTCTTAACAATAATTAGAGGCTAGAGGTGACCACCACGGGCGTGCAAAAATTAACATCCTTCAGTCTTTCTCCAGAGAATAAATAAACTCTACTGCAGTACAGAACTTCCCTGTTTATATTATGGTTGCTTAGAGGGGCAAATACCATGCAGAATGGAGAAGCATGAACAGACACAGGGGTCTACAGTAAGTATCAAGGTTAAGGCTTTTATTTTAATTTTATTTATCAACGTTTACCAGAGTCACTGCAGAGAAATAAAACTGCACCATCTACCAAAG
This sequence comes from Ascaphus truei, assembly GCF_040206685.1. Classification (NCBI taxonomy): domain Eukaryota; kingdom Metazoa; phylum Chordata; class Amphibia; order Anura; family Ascaphidae; genus Ascaphus; species Ascaphus truei. The sequence goes on from NC_134483.1 coordinate 526,713,655, forward strand.
GAACACATCCCATTGATGTTTTTTCTTTGGGAAGTCTGGTCTAACATTTTGCTGCACATTTACCCTTAATAGTTATTTAACAAAGATTAAGCAGTAAAATGGGGGCAAAATAAATACAAGCATGATTCAAAGAAATACATTAAGCACTGGTGTAGATTCCCCCCCCCCCCCCAGTGTTGCCTGTTTGGGAGATTCCTGATTAATAACCCTCTCAAGAGCGACATTTTTTAACTGCTTCTTACCATTAATCAATTGTCCCAAGCCTGGGCTGGCATGTAAAGTGGGAAACCTCAACTTAATGCGTAGCTCTAAGTCATCTTGGCTAAGTCACAATATTTGATGTTTCTCTAGATACATACGTTTATATAGTATTGAAATGACCATGCCTGTATTGTTCCACAGATAGTGGTGTGTGCAGTCACTTCCAAACTTATTTAGTATTGTAAATATTGTGAGGGAGTCATGAGTTACCGGTAACTTTCTCAACCTGCAGGCAGGCAGCCCACACCCTAGATGTATGCAGTGCTAGAATGTGGACATATAGCAGGGCTTTAAAAGGCAGGAAGTGGGCCCCAGTCAGTGCTACCTGTTCCAGCACCTGCAGACATCCCAGTCGGGGATATCCAAGAAGGGTGTACCTGGGAACTGCAGGACCCTGCGGCCGAGAACGGGGCTAGCCAGGAGGAAGACAAGCTGCCCAGAGGATGTGCCAGGCACAGAAGACAGACTTTCCTCAGGAGCCTAAAGTAAGGACAATTTAGTCTGTTTTGTGGCGCTGCCTGTGATTCAACTATTCCTGAGTTTTGTTTAACCGGAAAGTGGGGTAGCCGCCTGGGATAATTAGGAGCAAGATGTGTACTGTGTAGTTAGTGCTAAAGCTACGCTTATAGAGTCGGCGACGTCATGCTGTGGTCGCTGGAAAAATCAAATTGAGATGACTTCCAGTGATCGCGACCAAGCCATCGCTCCGTTGCGCCGCGCTTACTATGAGCACACGCGACGGCAGCAGTGCATTTGTTTTGACGCGGCGGCGTTGTCGCTGGCACTATAAGCGCAGCATTAGAGAGGAGCTAGGCATTTTGTTTTATTATTGCTCTGTTTTATGCCTATAAGAATAAACTTGCTAACAGATTCTTATGCTTCTTACCTTTAATGTGAGAGCAAAGGTCCTGCAACGTGGCAGAGTTGTCACAATATGAATTATTAAAAATAATACTACAAAAATCCTTTGCCTTTGACCTGCATCACTTCAATGTCTTGCAGATCCCTCTTAAACTTAAAAATCAAATTTACTCATAAAATAATATAAGTTCTGCGTACATCAATATAGTAAAAATGAGCAGTTGGTAATTGGGTATACCACACCAGTAGACAGCTACAAACAGCACTCCTCACTCGATCGCAGGGTGCAGGGGATTAGTTGTCATCTGATGGCAAGCTGGTGTTTGTAGATGCCGTCTCCTCTCACTCAAGACGGGGCAGGTCTCAGTCTTTACTCCCAGATGATCTGGTGGTGAGCAGGAAGCTGCCGCATGTGCAGTGCCATAGACCAACGGCGGCCATGTTGGGTAATGCTCCACAAGGAAACTACGTATCCCAGGATCCCCTGGGGCACCCCGATCAGGTGGGCAGTATTAGCCAATACTAAATACTGCCCACCTGATCGGGGCGCCCCAGGGGATCCTGGGATATGTAGTTTCCTTGTGGAGCATTACCCAACATGGCCGCCGCTGGTCTATGGCACTGCACATGCGGCAGCTTCCTGCTCACCACCGGATCATCTGGGAGTAAAGACTGAGACCTGCCCCGTCTTGAGTGAGAGGGAGACGGCATCTACAAACACCAGCTTGCCATCAGATGACAACTAATCCCCTGCACCCTGCGATCGAGTGAGGAGTGCTGTTTGTAGCTGTCTACTGGTGTGGTATACCCAATTACCAACTGCTCATTTTTACTATATTGATGTACGCAGAACTTATATTATTTTATGAGTAAATTTGATTTTTAATTTTACTTCACTATGTGCGTTGTGCGCCTTGTTTTTCTGTCTTTTGCATAGTTTCAGGGGTGTTGGGACACCCCCAAGAAGGGCTGCAGACGCATTGTATGTGATCTTCCCACAATTAAGGTTGAACTTTTTTGATTATATTATCACTGTGCACTGCACATTGTTTACTGTGTTTCACTAATTATTAGCTGCGCACTAAATCACCTATTCTTTTATCCCTCTTAAACTTACCTGGAACTTTTTTAGGCAGCAATTTCCTCGCATATTGATTAATCCTGAGACCCTCCTGTTGCGAGTGAAGTAGATTTTTTTATTTTTACCTGCCTTTATAAAAACTATAAACAGGGCAGTGGGGTTACCCAGAGAAAGCTTTTACATGGTTTGTCGATGATGTTGAGGCTCAGGGCTGCCAACAAGGGGGAGAGACGTGATGCCCATCTGGAGTCCTTTCCAATGGCTGGCTCATTCTCCCATGCTTTCCTTACTGAACTCAAAGCCCAATGCCCTGTTCAACAAACACCAGCTTGCCAGTCCACCACTCCGCTCAACAAATGTCTCCTCCGCTCCTTCCAAAAAAGGACGTCGGGGTCTGCCTTGCTCTGGAGGCCAATGGAATTTCTCAACAGGTCCACCAATAGGTTTCCTATGCCCAGACTGAAATCTCCAAGTCCCAGGAAATCGGTCGGCGAGCCTGCTTTAGGCTTTCTATTGGCCAGTGGAAAAACAAATCAGACCCTGATGGCGTTTTTGTTCTCCTAGTTTTCTTGTCCGCAACATCCAAATTCTAATTTCGCAACTCCAGCTCTGAGCTCAAGTGAACCTCTGGATTTACCAAGTTAAACAAAATACGTAAAGAGAAACTCAGAGGAATGTGTCAGTGAAAAAATGTTCCTCTGATTACAAAACATGGCAGAACAGAATCATACAGTATGAAACTGAAATTCCAGCCTGATCATGTTACTGCCGCATCTAAAGTGAGCCAATAAACAAGCAGAGCATTCTGGGAGAGAGAGAAAAAGCATCCACAAAGTAACCCTGATTACATTTGCCATACTTAAATCTCAAATTAGTATACAAGTCCACATATTTTTCTTTTTTGTTGTAAAAAATAGCATAGCACTTGTAATTACCCACTCTTGTTCAGAGTTGTACGTTATGTACGTTGGGATTGCACCTAAACACTTGAATTCGACCTTCCTAAAACAAAGCGAATAATGGCCAGAAAGAAGAAAAGCCAATACATGATGCAAGAAGCTGGGGCTTGAACTATATAGTCAAATAGTCGTGAGGGGCGGTAAGAAAATGTTCTTGACTTTTGATGCTATGGGCAAAAATAAATTTGCACCATAAACTCAGTGCACCTGCATTTTTACGACATCAGTTTGTGGGAAGTACCTCCAAGTAATAAATTATTATTTAGTGTGCTGACATTTTTTTTTTTTAAATCGCAGTGAAGACAAATTTGCTTGGCCCATTTACTGCTGAACGTCACAACAAAACAATTCAATGCACTGTGAAGCAAATAATTACTTAGCATCCTCTAAAGATTTACAGGTCCAAACAAAAACATGCAATTCTGTCGTCCAGTCCTCTTGGGAATATTTGGAAATATTGTCAATGTGTTGTAGATTGTTAATTCTTTTAGTGGAGTGGTATATAAGTCCAGGCATTTCATATCCAAGATCAAATTGGGTCATGGATTTATTTAACGGCAGATTGACATTATTATAGTCTCCTTTTAAATCTGTGACCTTTTACGAGACGGGTATTGGAGTTGTTCCAGTCCTTGATGAAATGATAGTGTTCAGATTTGTCCACAAAGATCACAGGTCTCTTCTGCACATGTTCAGCTCCAGAGGAGTCATGCATGAAATGCCTGTATGGGTTCTCGCACCCGTTCCGGCGTTGGCGCCCATTGTCTTGAATGAGTGTTGATGCCGGAATGGGTCCGATAGCCCGTCCTGGTACTTGGCTGATTAGGCAAACAATTAAATGGTTGTACACCGTTACACCGTTACACCGTTACACCGTTACACCGTTACATGGTTACACTGTTACACGGAGTGGCTCAGTGAGTCAAGACACTGACTGGCACTGCGTTTGAAGCAGGGAAACCTGGTTCAATTCCTGTGTCGGCTCCTTGTGACCTTGGGTAAGTCACTTTATTTCCCTGTGCCTCAGGCACCAAACAAACATAGATTGTAAGCTCCATGGGCCTGCGCCTGCAAAAATGTCTCTGTAAAGCACTGCGTACAACTTGCAGCGCTATACAAGAACATGCTATTATTATTATTATTATTAGAAGGAGCCACGTGCATTAATTTGACTAGAAATCCACATTTAAAATAAAAAAAAAACACTAATTGATATACAGCATAACATTTGTATACAGCAGGGCCCCGCTTTTCGGCGATCCGCTGATACGGCGGTACCGAGAAGGGGGCTGCCATCTTTAATTCTGAGTCACGCATGCGCAGAAAGGGTGGTTGCGCCCGGCGCGCATGCGCAGACTGTTGTCTGCGCGCGCAGACCGTAGTTTGCGCGCGGAGACCGTAGTTTGCGCGCGGAGACCGCAGGCCACGCATGCGCAGAACTGAAAATCGCCGGATCCGCTTTCCGGCGATTTGGACAATACGGCGGGCCCCTGGAACGGAACACGCCGTATTCCCGGGGCCCTGCTGTACTTTAGATAGAGCAGGGGTATGCAACTCCAGTCCTCAAGACCCCACAGGTCAGTTTTGCAGGATATCAGGATATCCCTGCTTTAGCACAGGTGGCTCAATCAGTGGCTCAGTCTTTAACCGAGCCACCTGTGCTGAAGCAGGGTTATCCTGAACACCTGACCTGCTGGGGGTTGTTGAAGACTGGAGTTGAGCACCACTGAGAATGACTGTAAGATGTTTATGCTTAATGAATACTAAAAAGTTAGGGAAAAGATATATCCATGAGCCAGCAAATAGAACAGAATCACGTCCCAGCAAAGACTAATCCATCACACTTTTCATGACAAGATATGTGAATATCAACAGCTCCTTTCTTTGTATAGTATGTTTTACAAACTACCAGAGGGGTTCCTAAGTACCAAACTTTTCTCGAAGGGCCCTCTTTTGTTATCTATTTCAATTAAAAGAAATCATCGTTCAATCATAATTTTAATGGCTGATCATCTTTCCCTTTGCTAAAATCGTTATCATAAAAGCCATTTAATTGGAATTGAAAAGTAATTGAATGACTTTATTCATGCAACGAATTACAATGAAAGATGCTTCCTTAAAAAGTCCCATGGCAATCACTACTAAAGACTGATCTACTTATTAAATAATGGTTATGAAATTATTAGGGAGCTAAAACCTTTAACCTTGTATGTGCTGGTTGTGCGTAAAGACATGGAGACATTCATTTAAAGATGCAGTTCCACTTAGCAGTATGTACAGAAACTGCAACAAGGTGAGATCATTCAGCCTTCTCTACTAAATTTGACACGTGATTTGAGATATGCCCTATACTTTTACAGACTGCGGCCAAAAGCGATGCAATTATACATACTATTATATCCTGAATTATTAAACGCTTAGATGTCAAGGTGACGTCTAACCCAAAAATCTTATGCCGATATTATTTCTCCAACACAGATCTACTGGAGCAATTTACAGTCATTGTACATTGTGATTAGTTTAAAAATATTAAATGGAATAAATAAGAGTATAATGTTTACAGACGTCTTTTCCCACTGATTTTCTGGCAGTCTCATCAATTTTTAGCTTTATAGACTTCAGTGGAGTCTCACTGATAGAAAACTGTACATATATATATATATATATTAAAGTGTCATTTTTCATCCAGAACACTCAAATTCCACTGATTGGGTTGTGTTGACTTCTTTGTGTTGAGAAGCTTTAAAGTAGGTGGATTTCCTTTTATTAAAATACATATCTGCCCTATTTACTAAGTAGTCTTTTGCCACAAGGCATCTTCTGATGCTGTAGACCAGGAGTGGCCAACTCCAGTCCTCAAGGGCCACCAACAGATCAGGTTTTAAGGATATCCCTGCTTCAGCACAGGTGGCTCAATGACTGAGACACTAATTGAGCCACCTGTGTTGTAGCTGGGATATCCTTAAAACCTGACCTGTTGGTGGCCCTTGAGGACTGGTGTTGGCCAGCCCTGCAGTAGACCATCCTAGAGCCCATTCAAGGCAATGGAATGTGAGGTGTCTGCTATCGCTGGAAGATGTCTGCCAGCAGAAGACTGCTTAGTAAATATAGACCACATCATTTTTGATTGTTTCAGAGGTGGGGCTTATTCTTTAGCACATCACTGTGAAATGCTCAAAAAACTAGATTGGTCATCACTTGAGTCTGGGCGCAAAGTTCATCTTTCTTGTTTTGCCTTCAAATACTTTCTGGGCAAGCTACCCGTCTATCTGAACAAGCTCCTCCCCCCTACCACATACTGCACTTATCATCTGAGATCTGACTCCAAAAGACTGTTCATGGTCCCAAGGTTCAGCAAAGTATCTGGCCGCTCCTCCTTCTCTTACCGTGCACCCCAAAATTGGAACAATCTACCGGAGACTCTCACAGCCGCCACCAGTCTAAGTTATTTCAAAACTAAGGCTGTCTCACATTTTAATCTGGTCTGTAACTGTTACATAAGCCTATAATATATATTATCTTTAACTGTGCATGCAATGTCTTGTATACAATGTATACCCTGTTCACTTCTGTAACTATGTATTGTAACCATGTATTATTTGTCATCTTAACTCTATGCCCAGGACATACTTGAAAACGAGAGGTAACTCTCAATGTATTACTTCCTGGTAAAATATTTTATAAATAAATAAATAAATATTCTTTATCATGTCAACTTCAACTAATGACGAGCGAGCCATTTAATCTGTAAACACGGTAAAGCTAGTTCATCTCTTTTTTCCTTTGTGTGATTTCTCTGTGTAATGAAATGGAAGTGCCTTCCTCCTCTTCTGCTGCTCGGTCCTTTGACAAATAGGGTTAGGTTAATGGTGGAAGAAACAAAGAAATAGTTCATCATCATCCATTGCATGCATGACGAAGCTCATTCCCGCCCTTCACTGTGCAATATGCATATACTTATATTATACTGTAGGTTTCTTTAGATATGCATAAACACACACACACACACACACACATACACACACACACACACACACACACACACACACACACACACACACACACACACACACACACACACACACACACACAGACACACACACACACACACACACACACACACACACACACACACACACACACACACACACACACACACACACACACACACACACACACACACACACAAGAAAAAGACAATGCAGGCACACCAGAGCTATTTAAAAGACCTGATCAATGTTTTGAATCTCTACAGGAGCCTCTCTAAAGACTTGATTTTTCCTGTATAACTTCATTATTGCAGGTGGCACCCAGGCAGTTTTTTATTTTTATGTAATTGGAGTGCAGCTATACCGTGTGTGCGTGTGTGTGTGTGTGTGTGTGTGTGTATGAAAAAGGCTCCATTGGGAAGCCGAAACGTTGAGCTAGTGAAGTCACATTTCTTGTACCACTGTGGTGTGCCTGCCTTCTTTGACTTTATACACACAGATATACAGATGCAGTGCTATTTAAGTTCCGTTTGAGCGCAAAGAAACTGCTGATGAACAGAGCCCGACCGTGGCTCCCACGCACCCAATCACCCTGTTATGCTGGCTGCCCTGAAGGGATAAACGCCATTATCTTGGTAAGCACAGGGTCACAGAACCGGAAATGAACGCGGTTCAGCTCCGGAGACCCCCTGCTTCAATACTGCGTACTAAAAATAATAATACACTGCTGTAAGAGCTGTGCGGGGAGATGCGCCACAGTAGGTCCTGTCGAAACAGCAAAATGAGAAAACCTCCCAAGTTGAAAAGGTGGGGAGGGGTGAGCTTTGGGAGGAGCTCAACAGTTGTTTGGAAGTAGGTGGACCCTCCTCCCAGAGCTCACCCCTCCCCACCATTTTTTAACTTGGGAGGTTTTCTCATTTTGCTGTATGGACAGGAACTACTATGGTTGTTCCCCCTCATACAGAGGTAAAATGAAAGGTTCACAGTTTAGTGTTAGGACCTGCAAATTTTGGTTATGCCTTGACGTTGGCATGCAGGCTTATGACGCTTTGGCCAAAGGGTTTAACTAAATAACCAAGAAAATATTATTATTGAAGTATTTAACTTTATACTTATTACCATATATGTTTTGTCAATTGAATGTAGCATTGGGCACCCCTGTCTTTTGTTGTGTACTGTATATATATATATATATATATATATATATATATATATATATATATATATATATATATATATATATATACTATTAACATTGATGTTGAGGGATACAGTAAACAAGTAGACATATGTATTAAAAATCTCATTGTAAAAAGGAAATAAATACTAGAGGTACTAATAATATTTGGTACATGTAAAGTAAGCCCATGACTTTTCTAATTATGTGTGTGTGTGTGTGTGTGTGTGTGTGTGTGTGTGTGTGTGTGTGTGTGTGTGTGTGTGTGTGTGTGTGTGTGTGTGTGTGTGTGTGTGTGTGTTAAATGACTGCACACTAGCAAGTGGATAAGTCACATAATGGATTAACCCTGTAATCACAGATAGCTGGAAGGTGCATTGAATGCAGTGCAGTTAGTGAGTATCACATTGAAAATCAGTTGTACTGTGACAGCCAGAACTCAGTATTCAAGTATTCACTGAATCCTCACAAAATTCTTGAAAATAGGAGCTCATCAGCGTGCTCCAGCCAACTCATTCTCTGCTTCAACATGAATGTGACCTCATTTTCCAGAATCCAATTGTTACATTCAGTTTATTACAGCATAGTGTAAATTAAAGACTTGGATCTTTGACTGACATTTGATTGTCTTTTTGAAAGAAATATATAAATATCCCCCCCACCCCCCATTGGTTTAAATATTTAATAAACACATTGCCATTTTAGCAATACAAATTATTCCACGTGTGCCCTTACAGTAGATGCTCAAAAGCTGTTTATGATAGAAGAGATGTCTGTGCTACAGTATGAATGTATTGGTATGGATTTTCCAATGAAAGCAGGACTGAATAATACAGATTACATTACAGAGGTAGTTGAACAGTCATCATATGCTAACAACATTTGATCAGCATTGGCATGAAATAAATTGGAGCTGGTGAGTTATAATAAAAAAAAGTTCTATTAATTTTCATGACATTGGCCATACATTAACACAGCAGTTCATGTGCACAGAGAAATTATTTTTTGCTCTCCCTGAAATTAAACACAATGGGGGGAGATCTATCAGAGTATAAAACCACACACAACATCAATAACTTGCTATTCTGAGTTAACGTTAACCCTTCCATTCCAGAGGACTCCTTGGGAAAGCGCTGTTAACGTAAAGCGTGTGGAAGGAGAATTTATATTTATATATCTATATATATATAGATATCTATATAGATACCAATATATATATATCTTGGCACTCTTGCAAATTAGAGCTCTAAATCCATATTTCAGGGTGTTGCTTTTGAAAATAATTAATCAAAGCAAACTTTTGCAGATCTGTGCTTAGGCGAAATTGCTTCCATGTGGTTTCTGAAGAACAGAATGTTAGAACACAGGAATAGAAAAGTTTATGCGCAAGTTTGCTGGCCGAAATTTGACACATTCACCCGACTCTAGTAGTGTGTCTTAGATGCAGATGAATCTGCTTTGATTCCCAATGTCAGCTCTCCCTGAGATCCTGAGGAAGTCACTTCATTTCTCTGGGCCTCAGGCACTAAAATTAGACTGTAAGACATTCATTTTGGCTATGTTATTTCAGAAATTATTATCATTTTTAATTCATTCTTATTAATATATCGTATTAATTCTTGAGAAGCAAATAGGTTGTTACTCTTCGTGAAGTTGGCAGCTGCACAGCTTCCTGACACTAAATACTAGTACTGACAGCATCCTGTTTGGGCTTGGAACACTAAAGGTTAATGTTAGTGTTAACATTTGGCGTTAAAAAATAGAATCTAGGCAATTGTTTTTAGGATCACTTAGAATTATGTATTCATAAATGGGTTGAGAAATTCATTTGCATGTAGAAAATTGCGTTAACTCAGCGGGAAATATTTGCTTGCCATACAAATAAGCGTTAACTTATTCAAGTTTGTGAGTAATAATATAGGTGCACTTTAAGAGTGTAGGATATGAATATATATATACTGATACCTCTACATATATATATATATACATATATATATATATATATATATATATATATATATATATACATATATATATGTATATATACATATATATATACATATATATATATACATATATATATATACATATATATATATAATCACCACTGTCATTAAGGTTATGGTGGGTAAAAAAGTGACAAAAACCCTCCACAGTAAAGCATAAAGCAACTGTAAATATTACTGTATGTTCATTTGCATGTCTTAGACAGGTCTGCAACCCTGTCTTTCCCCATTGTCACCCAGCATACAGCGCTTCCACTGCAGCAAGGGATTCTGGGAAATGACATGCAAATGAGCACTCAGTGCCACCTTTTGTCTCAAGCTCTTATTACACAAGCCAATCCTCAAGCCAATGCATGCCGTTTTAAACACAGCTTTTAAACAGAGGCTGGGATGAGATGCAAAGCCATTAGACCCACTCACATACATGTTTCAACCTTGATGGGTCTCATCGGTGTGAGGCTGGTCTTAATGGCTAGAGCAGGTTTGACCTTCGACCAGAACCTGCCAGGAGATCTCCATGGCAGTGTTCCGCTTTGTCTGGGGGGCCAAGTTTGAGAGGGGAAAGCGCGAGGTGATGTACAAAGAGCCGCACAAGGGGGGTAGAGGAATCCCTGACATCCCCACTATGCTGCGCGCCTTCTTTGTAAGCAACTGCGTGCGGATCACCCTGAGAGACTGCGACAAAGACTCCTCTGGCTACTCCATGTCCCGCCTCCTACTCCTGCCGCTCTGGAGAGCACTGGGGTGGGACAAGTGGGACAGCTCCATCCCTTACAGCTGGCGCACGCCCTGGTTCTACAAGGACGTGAAGAAGTTTGTGAGGCAGAACAATCTGGAGGGAGTAAAACCAGACCTGTGGAAGCCCAAGGTCATCTACAAAATGATCAGGGCTAAAGACATCATGGAATCGGTCCCAGGTCTCCACCCCAACACCTTTGGAACGGTGTGGAGGAATGTGGCATCGAAAAGACTAATGAACAAACACAAAGACATTGCTTGGCAGGCCATACACGGGGGACTCCCTGTGAATGCGGACAAGTACCAGAGTAAACTCAGCCTCGTGAGGCACTGCCCCAGGTGCAACCCAGTGGAGGAAAGCATCATACACCTCTTCTGGAACTGCCCCTTTGCGCAGGCCTTGCTGCGCGCGCTGGACACTGACTTAAAGGATTATATACCGAGGAAGTGCGTCACGTACTACTCGGTGTTCCACGGACTTTTCACAGGAACACACACAGAGGACGCAATCGAAGCCGGTTGGCGTCTAATGTGCTGTTTCAAGGACGTTTTACTATTCGCCAGGGAACGTTTGATCAAGGGGAGGAAGGGGATGTCGGTACAGGACTGTCGCAGGCTGCTCCACAGCCTGCTCAAGGACTATTCCATCTTTGACGGCCCTGAGGAGGAGGACTAAACACCCCCCTCCCCACCCCCCCCTTACTCCCCCGCCCCAAAAGTTTTTCTGTGCAATAAAGTTAGAGATAATGTGTGTATGATATGTCATGTCTGTGGTGCGGTGCATACGTATAAATGCACTGCACCGCCGTGTTTGTCACAGTTTTTTTACTTTTGGGGAAACCATTAATAAAAATGTATGTGAGTTGTGTGGGATATGCACTGCGCCGTTGTTAACGTCGCGGTTTTTTTTTCCGTTTGGAAAATGATTTATGTACTGTTATAATCTTGTTGTAAAGATTCGCTGCATAATAAAAGAATTTTCAAAACAAAAAATGTATGTGAGTGGGTCTAATGGCTTTGCATCTCATCCCAGCCTCTGTTTAAAAGCTGTGTTTAAAACGGCATGCATTGGCTTGAGGATTGGCTTGTGTAATACGAGCTTGAGACAAAAGGTGGCACTGAGTGCTCATTTGCATGTCATTTCCCAGAATCCCTTGCTGCAGTGGAAGCGCTGTATGCTGGGTGACAATGGGGAAAGACAGGGTTGCAGACCTGTCTAAGACATGCAAATGAACATACAGTAATATTTACAGTTGCTTTATGCTTTACTGTGGAGGGTTTTTGTCACTTTTTTACCCACCATAACCTTAATGACAGTGGTGATTACCTAGTCTAGTCTCAAACCTGCTCTAGCCATTAAGACCAGCCTCACACTGATGAGACCCATCAAGGTTGAAACATGTATGTGAGTGGGTCTAATGGCTTTGCATCTCATCCCAGCCTCTGTTTAAAAGCTGTGTTTAAAACGGCATGCATTGGCTTGAGCATTGGCTTGTGTAATACGAGCTTGAGACAAAAGGTGGCACTGAGTGCTCATTTGCATGTCATTTCCCAGAATCCCTTGCTGCAGTGGAAGCGCTGTATGCTGGGTGACAATGGGGAAAGACAAGGTTGCAGACCTGTCTAAGACATGCAAATGAACATACAGTAATATTTACAGTTACTTTATGCTTTACTGTGGAGGGTTTTTGTCACTTTTTTACCCACCATAACCTTAATGACAGTGGTGATTACCTAGTCTAGTCTCAAACCTGCTCTAGCCATTAAGACCAGCCTCACACTGATGAGACCCATCAAGGTTGAAACATGTATGTGAGTGGGTCTAATGGCTTTGCATCTCATCCCAGCCTCTGTTTAAAAGCTGTGTTTAAAACGGCATGCATTGGCTTGAGGATTGGCTTGTGTAATACGAGCTTGAGACAAAAGGTGGCACTGAGTGCTCATTTGCATGTCATTTCCCAGAATCCCTTGCTGCAGTGGAAGCGCTGTATGCTGGGTGACAATGGGGAAAGACAGGGTTGCAGACCTGTCTAAGACATGCAAATGAACATACAGTAATATTTACAGTTGCTATATATATATATATATATATATAAAGCAGAAACCTGAAGAAGAGAGGAGAACTCTCGAAAGCTTGCCCTATGACTTAAATTGTTAGTCCAATAAAAAAGGTATCACCTAATACTGAAGAACTCATTTATTCTGCACTATATAATATATATATATATATATATATATATATATATATATATATATATATGTATGTATGTATGTATGTATGTATGTATGTATGTATGTATGTATGTATGTATGTATGTATGTATGTATGTATGTATGTATATATATATATATATATATATATATATATACTGTATGGGTAACAAATGTAGAGTACGACTAAATAATAGATGATTTATGATTTGAAGTACACAAAATAATTCCCAGAAACCACAACAATCCATGATAAAAAATAATAACAAACTGATAATACTGTAGAACATTAAAAGAAGAGCAAACAAAGTAGAACTGTATGGTATAGTAATGTACTGTTGTCCTGCGCTGCTCGCTTTGCTTCACTCCACCCTCTCTGGTACAGGTCAGGTCCTCCTGAGACTCCTTGACCCTACGCATTTCACTTGGTGACTGATACTGAGTCTCAGGAGGACCTGCCATTCACCAGAAAGGGAGGAGCGACGATTGAAGTGTAATTGTAATGGGTAGGGTGGATAGAATATATTACCCTTTTTCTAGCACAGAGTTATGTAACACAATTTCTTACAGATCCCAACAGCTGAAAACTATTTAACCCCTTTGATGCATGAGGTAACTAATGCAATTCAGAGGTATGCCTTCAGGGACTGAAAGGGTTAACATTCAACATAAACACTGTACAAATAAAACCCACTAAACATATAATCTGTAGGTGGAAACATTGCGCCTTTAGGATTCCTTGGGTTGACCATGACTAGCTGGTGTTAATAAATGATAATGTTCTACAATGTTAATATTGTGTATCACCTATTCAAGGTTGGCTTGTCTTTTCTTGCCTATGTCTACAGTGGCCATTATATGCCTCGGATAGAGGCAACAAAAATGCATTATTCTTTGCCAGTTGCCTGAGATCAGCAGGCATCAGAGTTTAATGAATAGCATGAGAATGTGATTAGCCGTTAGTTCCTCATTTGCATACGCTGCCGTAAAAAACTAGTGCTGACATTTGGCAAAGGTCAAAAGCTCCTTACCTCTCTCATGCTTGCAATATGGCTTTAGTTATAAATAAATAACATGAATTTATAATTAAATACTGACAACACCAATAGTTTATTTTTTAGTTTTTTTTATTAACCCTTAGTGAATAAAGGGTCAGATTGACGATTTATTTCCTGAACTAAGACTAATACAGTAAGCTAAAAATGCTTGGGTTAGACATAAGTTTATCCTAAATAGGTTCAAATGGGGTCTGAAGTTTTACAGCAGACAGGAAAATGGTCAGACAAGAGTCGGTTGGCCGTCTTGGTTCTTATCTACTATCAATTTCAACATTTCTAAGATGTTAGAATAAGGCCTTTAAACAGATATGAGGAGTATGATCATAGCTGTAACTAGGAGAAGGCCCACTGTAAAACTCAAAATGTCCCACCTAAAATTATTACTAGCTACATGGCTTAAATAAATCCTTGCTTTATCTTTTTATATATTTGCAAATCACTGTGACCGCATCACACCACATACAGCAGCAGCTTCCCGGGCCTTTTCCCAGCTGCATGAAGTGATGTTATGGTCATTGAATGTGTGGCGTGATGTCACACGCAGGGAAGGATGGAGGAACTGCTCGCATGGCATCCTTTGCGGAGAGCAGGAAAAGCACCCACCATTTCTGCAGGCTGGCTCACCAATCACTGCAATGCTTGATGCTACACGTAACAGAGACTCAAGCATTATAATGACTGGAGGAGCCAGCAAATCCTGATATCACTTGGTCAAAGAGGAAAGAGAGAGCCAGAGAGCCACAGCCAGGGAGTCAGAGAGGAGAGAGCGAAAGGTAAAGAGAAGATATATATATATATAGCTAGGTCCCCCTTGTCCATCCCCTTACCTCCGATGAGGCTGCGGCTGTCAGCGGAAGCTGCAGGAGTTTGCGGGCAGAAGGAGAGGGAGCTCCACTACTCCGGAGGCTCCGCGGCGCACCCGGCTAGTGGGGGCCGCCATTTTGCAAATCGCGCATGTGCAGTGATGCCTCGCACATGCGCAGTGACGGCTCGCACATGCACAGAAGGGTCCCGACTGCCCGACAGCCATTAAGGAGCTCGCCCATGCGCAGTACCATCAAAAGTAGTGACGGCCATTACAGAAACGATCCTCAGGGGAACTACATGTCCCAACATGCTCTGGGAGATGGCTGCATGTGACGTTGAGCAGCCCAATCGGGCTGCAGGGATCAGAGACGACTAATATTGCTACTTTTGGCACGCTTGCAACCCCACCAGTAAGAAGGGGAGCTGAGAAGGAACAGGTAATGTCCAGGGAGCTTTGCGTCCCTGGACTAGACCTAGTTTATCCCCTTAGGCCCAAGGTAGGCCCTGAGTCCCTATAAGCCTGTGGGTGCTGCAGGGACCGGCCCTTAGACAGGGACATTTCCACCTTTTGTGTTATAGAGTCAGGGACTAAGCAGAGACACCGCGCAGTAAATGCGGCCTGTAGATCACCGCCGCGAGATACAGAGACACCCTTCCTGGTGGGACACTCGAGCCAGAGTTCACCCCACGTGGAGGCGGACACCATAGCCACCGACGATGGCGTGGGACCAGACAGCCCCCTTTTATCAGTTGGCGGTACCCGGGTGCTGGAGCACCTGGCAGTTATCACCTCCCAACAAGTGCTCCAAATATAACACATACTTCCTGTGGGTAGAGCTGCCACACAATTTGGGGTGGGTTGGCTCATGTGGACACCAGGGTGGTTAGGTGCCCAGGGCACCTCTGTACTTTGAGGAAACTGCACTTAGGTGTATAGGGTGGTGATTGGACAGTGGGCCACTGTGCGGGTACGGCCTTGCGAGGTCAGCATAACATGTTATTGTGTTACAGTGTTAGCTACATTCAGTAAACCTTTTACTATATGCAAGTGTGTGTTCATTATATTGGGTCCTGTGAGGGGGTATCCAGCAGGGCTAGGATCCTTCACATGTGGAGGCGCTGTAATCGGACGAATCGGGTATACTCCAGGCTCCCTACAGTGGAGGATCAGGCCTCCTGTGAGCCTATCAGGTAAAGCGCATCACACATAGTCACCCTAGACACAGGGGAAAGGGGGCTACCCACATATATATATATATATATATAAAATAAAAAAATAAATAGATGATACCGTTCTGTGGCTAACGAAATGCTTTTATTTGTGCGAGCTTTCGAGATACACTGATCTCTTCTTCCGGCGATGTTACAATGAATGAAGTAAGCAAAAGCTATACTATAAACAGTGTCTATTGGAATGTTATCTGTGCTGTTCCTTCCCCCGGTGTGGATGTGTTTTATGGCTGGAGGTGTCAAAAGGTTCCTGAAAGCAGGTGATGAAAGAGTGTGTATGTGTATCAGTGTGAATTAACATGAATGGAGAGCCCACAGTATATATACAGTGCTTTACAAAAGGTGTGTGTGGAGTGGGAGCGGATATAAATGGGGTGGGTGGGTGTGGAAATGTGAGAGTTAGTAGCATAACTAAAAGTGTGTGTGGATACTATGTGGTCCCTATTGGTGTATAGGGATGGAAAAACAAGGAGTATAAGTATGTGTGAGAGACAGCTGTGTGTGCATACATATAGCACAGTATGTACAGACATGGCCTATAGCGCTCATATATGTAATTATTAAGGTTATGGTGGGTAAAAAAAGTGACGAAAACCCTCCACAGTAAATATATATATATATATCTATATATATATATATACAGGGCTCGTGCTGTTAGCACACACAGCTGTTCCTCCAGAACTGAGTACAGCAATGTGATGAAGTTGGAACGTTACCAATGAAACATGTAGGGTGTTTTTGCACTTGGCTGTGGGAATTTTCCTAGCATTTGCCACGCATTGGCATGGGGGAACCAGGGAACTAAGGAACTACATTGCTGTACTCAGTTCTGGGGAAAGAGCTGAGTGTGCTCACTAGGAAGCAGTGTTCTCCACATCAGTCTCTACCTGGCACACAAGGAATGGTCCTATGTGTACCAAAAGCTATTTATTCAGCTACACTTAGAAGTAGTTTGGAGTTTTTTGGAGCCAATAAATTGTTACAATTTACAGAATTGTGCTCTCCATTTTTGTTTTATATATATATATATATATATATATATATATATATATATATATATATTTATTACAAATATAATACATATTGGTGCAATTCCAGCTGCCCTATGCAGTGCCCCACCACCAACCACAAAATGCCCTACCTCAGACACAAAATCCTGGCTACATCCCTTGTGATTTCTTTGAGCTGTATCTCACCAAATGTGACATCCTTGAGAAGATGCTAAAGAAAGAAGAATGATTGAGCCCATCATGCTTGGAAGGTATTAGAGACAAGTAAATATCAAGTTCTCTGACTCAATCAATACAAAACACTGAGGCAAAAAATGAGCTTGGGTAAAACAAAGGTTCAGAAGTGTGACCACATCCAGTGTTATGGCAGCTGCCGAATGCATGAGAACTGCTCACTGCACTGGAAATGTAATTTTGACATAACATTATCTAGGTTATTCCAACAATTGGGAGAGAGACTTGGGGATGGAGTTGACAATTGATGAATGGGCACAGATATGTTTCCAAGCAAAAAAAAAGCTCTATACAGTATCTACTCACATTCAACAGAACACTTAAGATCCTAATGCAATGGTATTTAACCCCCTCTATCAAGGAGGAAGATGTACAGTATCATATGGCACCTGCACACTGCTGGAAGCATTGTGGACATCCTGGTACCATAATGCACATCTGGTGGCCAAGACCTACAATTGCTAAACATTGGACTGAAGCTCAAACACTTTTTTCAGACACTTTTCCCTATATTTTCTTGTTAGTCAAAACCCACAGGAGATGGCCACATCTAACATGTTTAAGTTTCTCATACCTCTCTTAACAGCTGAAAAAACAGGTGCCCCATCCTTAGACCTTCTCCATCCGTGCATATGGGACCTGATGCTAATGAAGAAACTTACCCACTCAATAACAGAAATGATTTTATTAATCTGGGCCGTTTGGTTGAAGTTTTATTGCAATGTATGAACTCTTGTATTGATTACTACTGTGTAACTATATGTAACTATGTAACTATGATTGACATATAATAACAACACAGCCTCTTCCGATTTAGCGTCACTTAATCCCTCTGCAATATAAAATTCTTTAAAAGTACTTTCATAGATAATTGTATAAATTCTCTTTACTAACCGGACATACAGAATTTATTTGTATGAATTAATTTTGATTTGTATTACCTTTTTTCTGTCCATGTTTATAATATGATTGTTAACTAATAAAAACATTGGTGGATAGAGGTATCTAATATATGTGATATGTCCTAGGATTGGGGCACTTATTTCATCTTATCTGTAAAGATACAATTCTATACCATACATATTTTACATGTGTAGCCATGTATCCCTGTGTCTACTAATCTGCCCTGCCTAACACATAAACCCTAGTATCAGTGCAGGCAGTGTTAGAGTTAATCTGGGTTCCACTGCAGTAAACAACTCCCTTGAGTGGCAGGGGGGTGGTCCTGGGGCCTGTGTGCTGCTCTATCAGGGGCTCAGATCTAGGACACTCCCCTTGGGTACAAAAGGGACTTCAGATCTGAATTTAGTGGTTGTTGGAAGTGTGGAGCCAGGGCTCTGGCCATCTTCCTTCCCCTCCCGCAAGTGAGTTGGATACTACCCTTTACTCCACCAGGTAGTAGGGGAGCAAAAGTTAGACATTTGGGGCCTCCAGCCCCGGGGGGTTGAGTCCAGGGACCCTAAGAAGAAATAGTACATGTTGTATGCTATAATGTACTGTTTGTACTATGAAGAATAAAGACAAGTTGCTGCTGTTATACTCCTGCCTGTGATTGCAGTTTATCAGGGGGAGTGCAAGATTGTTTTCCTGCTGGGACTGCACCCAGCACTGATGGGGCCTGCTGGGAATGGAGGCGCTGCACCCAGAACGAGATGAGAGCTCTATATCCAAAAGCCTGTCCTGTCTTCCCCACTACCATCGGCGGACACTCAGCAATCCTATAAGCCTCACGGGTACGGCACAGCTAGAGTGCAGGTAACAGTGACATCTCCCAGAGGGTGCAGGAGCACCTGTTACACATCTATGATATCATTTAATATTTTTATTAAAGCTTTGTAAACGCCGACCAGAAAACCTGTTAAAAGTACAAAATAAATACTGTATCACTTAAGGCTGCCAAATGCTTGGATGGCTCAACTGGGACAGGTATACCTGATAAATTAATATATTATAGATAAAGAAGTGGGTAGTTTGTACTGTATATTATTTGAAATAAAACACAGTTTTTGGGATTTTAGCAAGGCTTTTATGCCGTCTACAGTTTTGCTTGAACTACTACTTTTAGTACTTTTCATTAATTACTTTTTCTTAATTCTCTAAAGTATAGAACTATTGACAAATGTCATTCTGGGGGATTTGACATCACAATACAAGATACAAAAAGGAAAAATAAATGTACAATGTACAAAAAACTAGACATGGTAAAGGGAAACCAACTATCAGTACTTCCCTATTTAATATTGGAGTCATTTGTAACCCATTTAGTGGCAGAAGGAATTGCAGTCAGTTTCTTGCAATGTATTAAATGTGCATTGCTTGATCTGGAAGGGTTACGAATACATTAATAGAAACTAAATAGTGTTTCTATGGGGGTTCTTTTTATGTTTTAGCTCACCCACTGCCCAGTAATCCACATGAACAGGTCCCCTATTGGTCTTCACAGAGCAGCGGAAACCTTCAAGCCTTTTTCAGACGATCATTCTCATTGGTTTTTTTTAATGAGAGAATGGGTATGAAGGAGTCTTTTTATATAAAGTGCAGTCCTCCTCAACAGAGTTTTTCCCTCTTATGTTATAGGATTTAATAAAGCAGGCTGAGTCCCAGGGTTAACATTATTATTGAAATTGAAGATGGCTGGTTAGTGATTTATTGCAAAAGAAACATCTTAAAATAAAGTCTTCCCAAAGATCTCCCAGGTACTGCGGCTGCGAGCCTCTCTTCCCCGTGAAGCTCCAGCAAATGCCCTAATATTGCCCAACGATACTCATTTCTCCACGCAATATGACCAATCCATTGCGATGTTCAATTCTTCAGCTTGTGATGATGTCTCTCTGTGTAATACCCAGCATGCATCTCTCCATAGACATCATCACACAGTTTGTGTGTATATACTGACTGTAAAGTATTGCGATGCCCCTTTAAGTAGTGGCCTGTATTTACTTTAAAAAATATATGACGAAGATGGTTAACTGTGTGTATGTGTGTGTGTGTGTGTGTGTATATATATATATGTCTGGAAACAGTATCGCCGTATTGGTGGATTGACGAGAATCGGAACGCCGAGAAGCGGGGCCCTACTGTACACTGACACTGTATTTTGGCACACTGTAAATCCTCGGATATGTCCTGGTCACGTCTCAGCTCCAGATCTGCACATACGCTGCCTCGCCACTCGCTACCTCTTCCGTGTTGCAATCGAGGAAACACAGGGATTGCAGAGAGGCGAATGGCTGCTGGTGCCTTTCATAGGATGGTGTCCTCCGAGTGACACTTCCCTAATGTAGATGTTATATGTCCCTATTCATGAGGAACCTTGCTACGAGGAAAACATCAGAGCCATTTGTAGTTGATTCCTAGAAGAACCGTTTTGTGAGTGCGCTACACTAAGCACGTCAATAATTGTATTACAATTGTATTACACTTTGTGTTTATTATAAGTTCATACTGGGTTTTTTTTTTCAGTTCATATCTCTAACTAGTCTGCACCAATGCAATTTCTACTTCCAACTACATCCAAGATTTATTATGAAGATACTTACTAATCTGCTACCACAGACCCTGGACTTCACCCAGCCTAGAGAACACGTAGGATTTCACAGTGGATGCAACACAATGGACCCCATTTAAGCGTACAAGAAGTGATTTCCCAAAGTATTCAATAACATCAACCACTCAGTTTAGGGTGTGCAGATTACAAAAAAAGCATTTCATTCTGTCTACACCTCAGATGTCCTATATGCATTAAGATATGTTGATGAAGCGTAAATTGATATTATAAAGAACATTTACGATAATTCCACATCAACCATTCGATTACATGAAGATACAATGACGAGATACAATTATGAGCTATATGATGATATACACAGTATATATATTTTTATATATGTGTGCTCATTTGCATGTCATATCCCAGAATCCCTTGCTGCAGTGGAAGTGCTGTGTGCTGGGTGATAATTGTGAAAGGCGGGGTTGCAGACCTGTCTAAGACATGCAAATGAGCATACAGTAATATTTCCATTTGCTATATATATATATAGATAGATAGATAAATAGATAGATAGATAAATAGATAGATAGATAGATAGATAGATAGATAGATAGATAGATAGATAGATAGATAGATAGATAGATAGATAGATAGAAATAGATATTAGACAATCATGTGGATCAGTGTACTTTCTTTTATAAAAAATATATAATAGAAAATAAAAAACAAAACCACCTTAAAAGTGGTCATCAAACCAAGGGTCATCAAACTATTTTTTCCATGCAAACATTGTGATCTATTAGAGACTTTTCCCCCCCAATTCAATGCAGATCATTCAGGTAGAGGTTAACACACAAACCCAACAGAGTCTTATGCTGCAGAATAAAAGGCGAATACCGACACCGTCAGATGCATACTGTAATATGACATGCCCTTTTTAATACGTGACCTCCGTACCTTCAACCTAGCAGCTTCTGCTGCTCCACGAGTCACAAGCATTGTAAAATAAAGCGATGTGATGCATCACTGGTGTGACAACATGGGACCTGTCATTTTAAAACAGCAAAGCCTCGGCTCAAAAAGATAATCCTTTTAAAAGATACAACTGTTTAACAAGAGCCCTTATGCTTTCAATGGTGACCCCTATATTTATTTTCTACCTAGTGATGTGTCAGGAAAAAAAAAACTCTCACGCAAGTGATGGGCACAGAAATAAGCCAGTGTAAATAGATGGATTACATTAAGGCTTCTTTGCAAAACTCAATAAAGTGGAAAGTCACATATTTTCGCCGCCCTCTCTCATTGAGAGCTAATGACTCCATAGATTGATATGAGTAAAAAGAGATGCAGATGAGCTTTATGACATTTTGTTAATGTTGAGGGTATCAGGTTCTTGTTGTACCTGTTTATGTCAGTGTATGAAGCTGCCCTGCTTGTGACATCTAATGATTTGGCAAGTTGTAATAGGGACCGTGTAGACAGGACTTCCCGGCCATAATATTGTTACCGGATGTATCAAAGCTTGTGTCTATAACTGGTGCAGCTTTTCTTCCTTTTTATGTCAAAGTAGTAACAAAGGAGGGACTTGTTGGTCCAATAAAAGGTATCATACAAATAATAATAACATGTTTGTGTATAGCGCTGCTAGTTATACATAGTGCTTTACAGAGACATTTTGCAGGCACAGCCCCTGCCACGTGAAGCTTACAATCTATTTTTTTGGTGCCTGAGGCACAGGGAGATAAAGTGACTTGCCCAAGGTCATAAGGAGCTGACACCGGGGATTGAACCAGGTTCGCCTGTTTCAAACTCAGTGTCTGTCAATGTCTTTACTCACGATGTCAAACAAATCTGCCTGGTCTAGTGTTGGTGTTAACCACTGTGTGCAAGATATTATCACTAGATGTAAGAAACTCAAATACCACAAGTTCTACATCTGAAGCCAAGACAAATTTATGCAAAAGAAAATGTCTGCATAGTGCTATTGAGCAAAATGCATTATCTTGAAATACACCTTCCGATGTGTCAGCACTCAGCTGAAAACTAATGCATGGATACAGAAAAAGCAGTGAAATCTGTATTTTTCAGAAACAAGTGTGATTGCCGCCTTAAGTAGGTATCCAGTGGAGGTTTTATGACTTGGTTTACATTACTTGAAAGGAGTTGATCCTCCTAGGATTTTAACCTAGCTGCTTTAGGTGAAACAGATGGTAGAAGCAGGCACCATTCACAATGTAATCAGCTCTCAGTTTGTCACCCATCTGTCCAAAGTATCCCAACCCTATGGAGATCTACATGACCACAAAATGAAAGCAACAAACGACCCCGAGGTGATCAGCCAACTGCAAAGAGGATACAACCAAACCACAAGTAGAGACATCACAATGTTGCAGTGTAAATACAGCTAAACCACAAATTGAATGGGGATAACCACAGCAGGAGACTACAAAGGTACAGAGTGAGTAATACATGAAGAAGGGAAATGTATTAGTTGCGAGCAATACACGACGGGAAATACACATGAAAGCAGGTAATACAGGAAGAAATGTTTAGCGTACATCAAGGTAAAAAAATGTGTAAGGAAAGAAGATAAATAGGCAGAGAAACTAGCATGAGAAAACAGACAGCTATTAATCCTTTTGTTGCTTGAGCTTCCGTTGATTGAATCCCAAATCAATTGGTGTTAAAGGGACTGTTCCATTTTGCTCACATCACGTGGTTTCTTTCCCGGCCGGTGGGACGGGTGTGTCGGGGAGGAAGCTGGCGACACTTCTTTGTAGTATGCGATCTGAACCCCCTCACCTCCAAAATAGCAATAGGCACTTTTCTTGATTTACACCGCACTGAAGGGGTTAAGCGCAGACTTTGTTTAATAAAAATAAGAAACTATAATATATTGACGTTTTTTCCCCCGCCGGATGATTAACTCATGTTTCTTTCTTTTTTTTAAATCGCTTCTGAACCCAAGATTATTTTTGATTCACATTTCATCAACAGACAAGTGTTTGTATGTGAAACAGTGATCCCAAAAATACCTTCTGGAGGTTCTTCCCTTGTTATCACTGGCGTGGGAGATAACCTACTTTGTGAAGTTTTGTGACCATCTGTTTTAGTCAAATCAATGCTAATTCTGTCTTAAAAAACGTAAGAGGTTAATTTAAATGCACACTCTACATCCCACCAGCTTAAAGAGACCTTGTGCTATCATTAAACAGTCATAAATCTTAAGCAGCATCAGCAAATGCCACCTACACTGGACCTTGTAGTTTTAATTGTTGATGGTCTTTTTCATTTAATCATGTGATCACTCTTCGGAAAGGTCACACTGAAATGCAATTATTTATTTACCTTAAAAGAGCTTGCGTTTTTCTCTCCTTGTACGTATTTTGGTAAATTGTCTATAGAAGACTACGTGCACAATATATTCAAGTGGATACTTAATACTCCAATGTACATATTTCACATGTTATGTTGACTGCACTGTTTGAAACATTTAGTTTTTTTTTAATGCAATATCCATTTAGAGGTGTATGCTTGTATTTGTATCAAGTTTGCATGGTACAACCTGCCTGCTATTATCTAAGGATATTTTTTTTTTTTTGCCCAACTATTAAACGCATGTCACATGATTTTATAAGAAAGAATGATATATACAGCTCAACCCCGTTATAGCGCGATCTGCTATAGCGTGATCCGCTTATAACGCGGTTTGAGCGTGAACCCAAATATTAAAAAAATATATATGTATATATTTTTTTTTGCACACACTGCAACCTGCACACTACACACTGCACACACACTGCAACCGCACACACAGCACACTGCACACTGCACAAACTCACTGCACACAGCACACACAGCACACACAGCTCACTCACTGCACACACACTGCACACACAGCACACGCAGCATCAGCACACACACAGCACACTGCACACTACACACACTGCACACTGCACACACACTGCACCAGCACACACAGCACCAGTACACACAGCACACACAGCACACACAGCACACACAGCACACACTCACTGCACACTGCACACACAGCACCAGCACACACACTGCACACACTCACAGCACACTGCACACAACACACTCACTACTCACTGCACACAGCACACACTCACTGTACACACAGCACACTGCACACACTCACAACACATACTCACTGCACACACATTACACACACAGCACACACTCACAGCACACACTCACAGCACACTACACACAGCACACACTCACTACTCACTACACACAGAACACACAGCACACATATCACACTGCACACACACACAGCCCCCCCCTACACCCCTACCTCTGGTGTCATGGCTGCTGGGGGCATCGTGGGGCTGCTGTGTGGGATCGGTGCGGGGCTGGGGGGGGGATTGGTGCGGAAGTGCTAGCAGGGATCGGTGCAGAGCTGGGGGGGTCGTGCGGGGCTGGGGGGGATCAGTGTAGGACTGGGGGGGATCTGTGCGTGGCTGCTGGCGGGGATCAATGCGGGGCTGTGGTGCGGGGATTGGTGCGGGGATCGGTGCGGGGCTGGGGGGGATTGGTGCGGAACTGCTGGGGCAGATTGGTGCGGAGCTGCTGGGGCTGCTGAGGGTAGTACGGTGGCTTCTGGGGGATCGTTTAGGGCTGCCGGCGCCTCACGTCACCTCCTCCCCCCTCCTCCCTCTGCTCCCTCCTCCCCCCTCCTCCCGATCGGGCGCGTGGCAGCCATTTTTTTTTAAATTAGCGCAACCCCGGTCATATAACGGGGTTGAGCTGTATATACAATCATATTGCTCGTCATTGTAAGATTTTTTGCTCTCCTGTGCTCTTCCTAATAAATTTTTAATAGGTTGTATTGCTACTAAAATAAATACAGCAATATTTTGGCTTGCGTCTCTTATCTCCACTGTTTGGACGGAGTTTTACTCAAAAACAGTGTAACTTGTTTCCGAAAGATATCTTCTGGGCCTCCAAACAGACCATTTTGGGTGGACCATTGAATACCACATTCAAATACTAGGCTTCTGAATGCACATTGGTTCCTTCTACAACTCGGTGAGGCATAGAAATAGAACCATATCAAGACCTTTTTCCTTTTTTAACCCTTGCATCTATACCTAGGGATACGTTTGAGAACCAATGTCTAACTCACTCCGATACTTTAATGATGTCTTACAGCAAGGGGTGGCCAACTCTAGTCCTCAAGGGCCACCATTAAAACCTGACCAGTTGGTGGCCCTTGAGGACTGGAGTTGGCCAGTACTACAGTATCTTAACAAAATAATTTTGAAGATAAAAGGCTTGAACAAATTGGGGTGGAACGCAGAGATGTGTTTACCAGAATTCTGATCCGTAAGCGACATATGCCAAATACTTTGACTTTACAATACTGTAGAAGTGTTCACAGAATTAGAAATGTACATTTAATATGAAAACTGCATATGCATACACACTGAATAATAGCAAACATACTGCCTCCAATAGTTGGGGTTTGAATGTACATTTGATTAGTTATGTTGAGCTGTGTTAATATTTTAGGATGCAGAGAAAAGCATCTACCACCACGAATTCAATAAATCCACCTTTCCATTTCTCAGAAGTAGTCTGACGCTTATCAGGACATTTAGAAATGTGCCTTAAAACAGTGCTGAAGTTATTAATTTCAATACAGATCTCAATTGGCCTTTTAATAATAAAACATTTGACATCAGTATATTCGTAAATATATTCATTGCTGTTGCCAAGGATAGTTTGCTTTTCATAATGACAGACACTGTTTGAAGTATACTTTATAATATCACATTTAGGAACACAATTATGTGTAGCCCTGGTTTACAGTAAATGTCCAGCAATACATTATTACAATGCAAATAAAATGTATGCATGCTACACATATCAGTGTTCAATCTAAACCATAAAAAAATAATATTTCAAGGGTTTTATTTTGTTGACACGTTTAGTGAGTGGTGCTTAGTAAACATGGACCATAGTAAGTCCAAGCAGCCTCAATGCTGCATACAAAAGGGAAAAAAAGATTCTGCAACAGATGTAGAGGCCCCAAAATGAAGCCTCCACCCATAGGGGGAAGGGGAAGTGTGAGAGCCCGGTGGAGGCTCCCGGACTCCCCCACCTTTTCTCCTCTTTCCCATTCTTGGTGGGGGATGTGGTAGCAAGAGGATATGGTTGAGGGCGAGTGGTGGGGCTGGGTGTGTGCACGTCCCTCAAGAGGCCTTAAAGGGCTTGCTTCAAGTGGGAGGGCCTCCTTTTTTCCCACATCCAGGAGAAAGCAGCCCACCCCCCCCCCTCCCCTCATTTTCTAATCGTTAACATTCTTTAACTCTTCCCGCTTCATGTTTATAGTTTGTTTTGATAATATGAGATATTTTGATATATATAAGAAAAGGTCCTTAAAAACAAACAAACAAACAAAGAGAAAGAACAATGTAGTATGTTGACTCGGTTTTATACATCGGAGAAATTTGGAGAATATTTGTGGGGTGATACTCTGCCAGCAGGGACTCTCATTAATGGTTGACTGGGGACTGGGTCTAAAGTGGGAAGGGAAGCCACATCTGTTTGGAGGTAGGTGCTGGTGACTTACCCTTGGAGGTCTGTGGCTGCTGCAGGGGCAGTGTGCTGGACAGAACCTGGTGGTGGAACCTGGCCATGGAACAGGATATCTTTTTAAGATGGTGGGGGGCAGTTTCTGCCTCCATTTTGTTTAAACAAATGATTGTTTATTAATAATGCTGCTGTCCAATTTTTCCAATCTTGTCTGCCTGGTGTTCTTTGGGGGTTACATGCTTTGGAAGGTAATGGGCGATGGGTGGGTGCTCGAATGCCCCACGGTCGAGGTCAGTAAAACTAATCTATATAAAATGGTGGTGTTATACGGATAATAAACAATCAGCCACGGAAGAAATACTGAGATAATAATCAAAAACATGAAAAACATTCTTTATAGGATTTTAAAAAAAAGATGTTATGAAATAAGTGCTTATTGCAGGGTGGTTTCCTATTGCCCCACATTCTGTAATGTTTGAAGGGTCAGGGAAATACATGTCTAACATGATATCTTCATTTTCTGTGGCACTTAGCCTATCATGTACCTACACCACAACACTACACAACATAAACCGTCTAATCCCGCAGTATGGGTTTCTGTATTTTGGAACAATTATAAAATAAATTAGACTAAGGCATTGGGGACCTGCAGATTAAACTCTTAACAGGAGCCAACTGTGTTTTTGGTCTGCATTCTGCAAGCGGAAAGAGCTTATACGGGTTGGAAATGTGTTAACAAGCTCACCATTGCTTTCTTCTGCTGCGGGTTCATTTTGAAGGGGCTGATCACAAACATGAAACACTGCAAATCATCGCTCTGCAGAAGTCCCCAGATGAAGACTGGTGCCAACGCTGTATAATCCGAGACATGGCACCTTATTTCCCTTCAATAACAAACATTCTGACGCATAAAAGATCTGGATTATCTGTACACTTGTTGGAAAAATACACTTGTATTTAATTGGCTTCACTGAAATGTACCACTGAGGGCTGAACCTTGTTGAGGTTTTTGTACCAATGCATATACTGTAATAATAGGTAAAATAAACCTTTTTTACTTCATGTTTTTATATATTTTATTCCAGTAAATATCCAATTAAAATGAATCTAATATAGGATCAGAATAAAAATCTGAACTAAAGATATTGCATATTATAGTAGCAAAAGCAATAGTGAACTATAATGTAAGTGAAACAAATACATTCTCCTTGTTTCTTGAAATATCTGATTATAAGCATCTTTTAGCAATTTGTTTGGTTTAAATGCCCCTAATTAGTTGAAGGTGACAACATGTTTGTCACATAATTATACAAAGCAGTTAAATTAAATTCAGTGTCATCTACTGTGTAAACTTGTTTGGTTGAATAAGCTTAATAAATATTGCATTTTTATGTAACAGGTTTTCCCCCACCCTCTGGGAGATTACACTGCTACTGGGTGTCATGTGCTGGTTACCTGCTGGCTCACAGAAGCGCTGAGTTTCAGCCAGTATTAATGGGGAAGACAGGACAGGCTTTTGGGGTGATGGTTGGTTCTCTCTCACTGGTGCGACGCCTCCACCTCTTGCAGGCTCCAGGAGTGCTGGAGGCGACCCCTGCAGGAGAACTCTCTTCTGCTGCTCCCCCTGATTAATTGCAATCTCAGGCAGTGTATATAAAAGAACTGGAACGCTTTATTCTTCAACAGCAAAGAATACAGCATATAACTGATTCAATTCTATTCCTTCCCCCGGATGGTCCCTGAAATCAACCCAGGAGGCTTGAGGCTTCCAGAGTCCATCCTCTGCTCTTCCCTCACCCCCTGGTGGGATGAGGGGTAGCTGTCCCACTCCCCCAAGGAAGGGGATGGACGTAGTCAGAGCCCTGACTCCACACTCCCAGCACTCACTCTCTCTCATGGGAGAGAATCCACTAAATTTGGCTGTGTAGCGCCTTAAGTACCCCGGGGAGGGTCCAAAGTCTGAGCCCCTGATTGGGCAGTACACAGGCCGTAGCCCGCCCCCTCCCCATCACTCAAGGGAGCTGCTTACTACAGGGGAAACCCCAGATGAATCCTATTACTGCCTGCGCTGGTACCATGGCAAGCGTAATAATAAAAAATGAATAGACTATACCGTTCTGTGGCTAACGAAATGCTTTTATTTGTGCGAGATTTCGAGATACTCTGACCTCTTCCGGCGGTGTTACAATGGATAAAGCAAGAGAGGTTTTTACTTAAAAACAGTGCATCCTGGAATATATCTGTGACGGAAGCCTATCCTCCCCCTGTGCAGTATGCGATTTATGACTTAAGGTGTTAAATGGTCCCTGAATGTTAGTGATGTAAGAGTATGTGTGTGTGTGTGTGAATATATGTGTGTTTATGTACAGCAGAGACTGCGACTATTCTAACACAAACCAGTGGCAATCCCTAAAAAGAACCAAGGTACACCCAGGTACATGCTGGATACATGCCTTAAACTTGCCTTTAACTAGACCCAGCATTTCTGCATTGATTAATGGCCCATCAGATTAACAGCGGGGGTCCCTGGCAGTCCCATTCAAACTGAATAGGACTGCCAGGGACCCCTGCTGTGTTAATCCTATGGGTCATTATTCAATGCAGAAATGCCTTTAACTTGCCTTAAACTAGCCAGGTTACACCCAGCACATACCCAGAATATAACCGGGCTAGTTTAAGGCAAGCTTCAGAATAGTCGTTGTCTCGTCTGTATTTGTGTGTATGTATGTAAATATAAATGTATAAAGCACCCACAGTGTACACAGCTCTTTACAAAAGGTGTGTGTGGAGTGGGAGTGTATACCAATGGTATAGGGGTAGGTGTAGAAATGTAAGAGGGTGTTGCATTACTATTAGTGTGTGTAGAAACTATGTGGTCCCTATTGGTATATAGGGATAGAATTACAGTGTACATTTGTATGTGTAAGAAACAGCTGTGTGTGCATTCATATAGCGCACTATGTATAGACATGGCCTTTAGCACTCATGGTAAGAGTTCTCTTGTGTGAGGGTAGTGACTCATGAAGCTGTGGTCTCGGTTTAGGCCACCACTAAGTGTCCCGAACAGTTGCATAAATTTGTATTCATGCAACCGTCTCTCTTTCGATGTTCTAAGATTACCTTTGAGTATGGTCAACTTCAGATCGTTCATCCTATGGCCAGAGTCAGAGAAATGTTCGTCGACAGGACTGTCTCGTGTTCCGTGTGTGATACTGTGGCGATGCAGATTCATTCTCTTGTTTAGCCCCTGTCCTGTCTCACCTATGCATCATGCCTTTTCACTTGAAAAAGATCTACTAAGGTTGAAACGGTCGTTGTGTATGGCGCAATAAATTTGATATATTTGCAAATCTGTGGAGCGCTGGATCTTTCCTTTTCACAGCCCGTTGGGGGGGGGGGGGGGCATAGAGGAGAGACGAGGAGCAGAGGAGAAGATGTTTCTGAGGGAAGTAAATCCGCTGGACCTGTCCCTCTCACAGAAGGGCACCTTTGTGATGAGATCTGTCTGAGGTAGCAGTACTGTTTGTGTGTGTGTGTGTGTGTGTGTGTGTATCCACCTCCCACTCATATTTATGTCAGGCTGCTGACGATCACCCCCCTCCCTAACTCCCCTCCCCCCGCCAGTTCAGGTTTTTAACCCCCACAGGTCTGTTATTTCCCCCCAGCTCAGGATTTTAACCCCCATAGTTCCTTTTTTCCCCCTACCCCCAGCTCAGGTTTTCAACCTCCACGGTTCTGTTTTTTCCACCTCCCCCCCACCTCAGGTTTTTAATCCCCACAGTTCCATTTTTGCCCCCTCCCCCCAGCTCAATTTTAACCCCCACAGTTCTGTTTTTGCACCCTTCCCCACCCAGCTCAGGTTTTTAACACAGACATACAGACACACAGACACACACTGCAGGGACATGAGATGAGACGCAATGCTTCTCTTCGTGCTGATTCTCATTGGCTGATTCTCCTCCTGCTGCATCAATGGACCACACCAGGGATCGGGAGCGCGCATACACTTCCTGGAACGCATATGAATATGCATGTGCGTTCCACTGGCGTGTTTCCACACGGAATTAGTGAACCCGCCGGTAGAATTCCGCTGATCGATCACAGGAGAATGGATTGGTCGGCAGCTTCGCTAATCACTTGTGACTATTTGGATTACATTGATGAACATATTGAAGGGGAAATTTTTTTTTATTTTAAACCGCCAGCTTGAACTGCTGCTTTAACTTAAGAAAGCAGCCAGACACTTTAGGAATGTGTTTAAAGTTATAACACAAACATAACATCTCGCTACAAAAGTAGACGTACATTTCATTTGCTTTGAAAGCTGCAGGAATGGTGAGATATTGAGTGATTTTCATTTTCTTTTATCTCAGCGTACTATTAATCTACAGGGTTGGTTTTTTTTCCCTTCTTTCAATTTCTGTCTTGAGCTTTGTCTTTGGTAACTGAACTCTTTTTGTTAATCTGAGTCTATATAACAATCTGGCCGTGTGTGTAGGATGTCATCGGCGCCTTCATACCAGTAACACAAAGAAAAGCTTGCCTAATGTGGGGAATTCCCCCACAGTTTATGCCAAAATATACCAGACAGAATGTATTACACTTTGAAGATGAATCAGGATACGGTCTGTACAGCGTTCTAGGACATTTATTCCGGGGGCACGTGGCCGCTGGCGTTTAGCCGCTGCTTAGCTCGCCACCGGGACACTCCGCTGCGGGCTGTATCGCCGCTAAGGTAAGTGCCTTATCTTAGCCCTTACCCTAAAACCCCCTAGTGTTAGACCCTAATACTAACGCTACCCCCTACCCTTAAAACATTGACCCCTTACCCTAAAACCTCTAACGGGTACCCCAAAAATTAACACCCAACCCTAACCACTATAAACCCCTAAAGTTAATCCCTACCCTAACTGCTAAAACCCGTAAAGTTAACCCTACCCAAACCGCTAAAACCCCTGAAGTTAACCCCCTACCCTAAAACCTCTAAAGATTACCCCAAAAGTTAACACCCTACCCTAACATGAAAACCCCTAAAGTTAACCTCTACCCTAAGCACTAAAACCCCTAAATTTAACCCCTACCCTAACAATTCAAAACCCCTAACGTTAACCCCTACCCTAACCGCTAAAACCCCCAAAAAGTTAACCCCCTACCTTAAATCTACTCCGCCTACCCTAAAACTTACCTCCAGGTGCAGAGGTTCCAGCGGCGGAGCAGCTGTAACCCCTACCCTAACCGCTAAAACCCCCAAAAACTGGAAACTACGTTTCAAGCCCCACGGCTAGCCCGCATTAAACCCGGCAAGCTTTAGAATAAGCTTGGCCGGGACAGTAGCATATTTTCCTGCTTTACTAAGTGCAACCTTTCAAAGAATACAGCAGGCTTACACTTATAGGGCACCATATTAACGTGGCTAAGAAGCAGATGGCGGCACTGTGTGCTCATTTGCATGCCATTTCCCAGAATCCCTGGCTGCAGTGGAAGCATTGTATGCTCACAGTCAATGGTAAAATACGGGTTGTAGACCTGTCTGAGATGTCATTCCTCACTGAGGCAGTGTCTTGTGTGTTATATCCCATCCAATCTTCAATTAATGTTGTATTGGTTACAAGGGATCTGACACCTGAAATTACCTGGGCTATACCTCATTTATTCAGGATACACATAGGCAATACGCACACAATTATAGTGTCATACCAAGTCTAGTAACAGATATATATAATAATACTGCAATACCAGCACTTTAGCCCCACCTCTTCGGTTCTTTTTAATTGATTTTATTTAATTTTTTGTCCTGCATTTGTGGCTTTCCAAACAGTTTTATTTTAAAGTACTTAATAAAGATTATGTTTTAACAAGGGTGTTTTCTCTAAGTGCCACAATATAGGGATTCTTTCTTTCCTTAACTTGCTGATTATGTTAAGAACTTTGAAATGTTTGCAATTTTATCCAGAATTGCAAACGTCCAAAATGTGGCGGTTTAGGGAATGTGTGTAAATGTTACATACATTTCTACCACGTTGCAAAATGTCCCATACATGTTATAGTATATGGTGGCTACCCACCCTTCTTTGCTTAGTTCAGCACAGTATATTGTACAGTATGGTGGTAGTAAATACAAATATGTTTGATCCTGTTTGCTTCTAGGAAGGCAGTACATGCAATATGCTACTTGTCCCTCTGGCAGTGAAATATTTCATTTACAATTCTACAATCTTGGAAATCATGAAAAATATATGAATGATAAAAGAAAATGAGCATATGCATTTAGATAATTGGGTCTAAAAAGCTGTTAAAACAACTTTTTAGTTGTTGAGGTGAAAAGCACTAAGTAATTAGTATAGTTGTATGCCAATTTCGGTACTGGAATTGTAAAATGAAGTTGTCATGAATATGGCAGAAGATATTAAGTATTTTAATCAATCTGACACTTCAGGGATTAACGTTGGTTACAAATTGTCTTTAAAATATAAGAATTGTTTCTATGACAGGTCAAGACCCTACCTGTTTTTGTGTTGATCTAGAAAGGGAGTTTAACCTAGGGGCTATCACTGATGGCCCGCTAAAACTGAAAAAATGTATAGTTTGGAAGTCTGTAGACGATACCCAGATCATGGGCTGTCAGCCTCAAAGAACACCTTACATTCTTGAAATATCCCTGTGCATCACAAAGAGAGGTGACACACAGGTAACCACTTAGTTTTAGGGCTTTATTAAATAGATATCTGATATCAGATATCATGGGCCTGATAGCAATCTGCAAGAACAAATAGATATTTGTAACAATTGCAATGTGATGGATGCAATAAGACCAAACCCTTCATATTTAGGAGGTGGCAAAGGACAGATCAATTTTTTGCTCCAATTTAGGAGCAAGATGGTCAAAATTAGACTTCTTACCTTCAACAAAATTGCCTGAACCTATTGACACGAATCACATTATTGCAAGCATTATAGGAATAAAGTTATGAGGTCTTTTACTTTTTGAGATAAAGTTTAAAAGTCACAAGAAAGGTTTTTTTTTTTTTTTTCAAGTCATAAAACTTCCAGAATTGATTGATGACAGGGGTATGCTTATTTTGTTGAGATCCTGGTAAATACATATTTTTGTGTGTTTATCTTTGGTGGTGGCAAGGGATATCATTGTAACAAAGTAAGAGTAAATATTAACTTATTTGAAGTACCTTGCAAAGTAGAAAGGTGAGTTGGCTAGATTAACCGTGTGTATTAACCCTGGTTGTATAACTTAATCACGTGCTCACAAGTGTGCTGTTAGTGACAGGTGGCATATTGGGACAGATTGACACGAGGTATTAGTCATTTGAGGGTCCATGCATGGAGAAAAGTGACTCAGCTAGAGAACTGTGCCTACTGTATTAACCCTTTTCCCATGTATAGGTCACGTGCTCACGGGGTGGGAGGCATATATGACCGCATTTATTTTTAAAGGAGTACAAAACAAAAGGCAACCCGGCACCCCGTATGGGCAAATATTTGATTAGTTTTCTAATGTTTAGAACCAGCGCTTTGTTAATGGAACTTCAACCCTAGGATACCGATTTCGATGCATCCTACTTTATATCCGTTTACTACTGTGAGTAACTGTGAATGTGTACTATATTTTGTCCACTTAATACTGCTGGAGATTCTTTAACCATTTGGCTGGTTTAGTGCAATAGGTGCAGTGCTGCATTGCAGGCATCTCTGGCACTGAAGGAATTCGGAATAAAGTGAGCAGCTTTGCCAAACTAGTCAAAGTCCTGATTATTCATCTTTTGAAGTCGCCAAAACGGTAGCTTGGGACAGAAGATGTCGTTTGCTTCAAGTGGTAAAAATATTGACAGTGTTATGCTTAGGCTCTACACAGATTGGATTTGTGATCTCATTTATGGAAATAGGTACGCTGGGAAATGCAATTACTATCTGTAAATCATTTTGCTATAACCTTCTATTTCAATATCCTTAAATAGCAGAAAGCAACTGAAGCTATTTTAGTTAAAGCCTGAAGAGTATAAATCCTCGTGGCAACATTCATCTATCAGGGGATTTGATGTTCTCCAAAGTAGTTGTTGGTATTACGAAGGCAATCATTCACAGGGAAAAGGCTTTTTTATTGATATGCATGAGCTAAGTGTTTTATTATTTATAGTTAAGCGCAAAGTGATATGATAGAAGAAAATGTAAAATTGTTTTTTTTTATTATTATTATTATTATTATTATTATTACATTTTAATTGTATAACCCCACTTATTACCATTTGTGTCTAATTAAATGCAAATATCCAAAGAATATTGAATAGAAAAACCAGCACCTCATCTAACAAAACAACACTAATGTTTTTTTGAAACAGTGCACCTGTGGTAAACTGGGAAACTATTTTATATTTACCCATTTGAATCAAAAAGAGAGATATGCAAAAGCCTCAGACAACAACCAGTAATTAATGTTAACAATTATTATTACTCTGTTGAACAAGGGATATTTGTACATTTCCCAGAATTGATGCAGGTGCAACAATTTGACGAGGTAAATCTAGGTCTCATAATTAACATCTTTTTTTTTATTAGAAAACAGCTTTGGACATTAAATGACCCAAAGCAAAACCGGACAGACCACTGAAAAACTAAAGTGCCTTTTAAACTGCCACAGCTAAAGGGCCCTGGAGAAATCAATGAGACTGGTGTCCAGTTACATCCATTGTATAAACATTATGAAATGAAGACAGAATAAGGATATCAATGGAAACAATAAAATAGCTCCATGCTTGGCATGTCGATTTAAAAATAAATACAATTACTTGAGACATGGCAGAAACAGAACTTAATTATCACTGAGTAGGGTGAAATTCCCATATTGGGACCGACTGAAAGTACGAACATGCTGTATTTTGTCACATTTGTGTTGCGTCAAATATCTCTGTGATAAAAATGAATACAAACCTTCCTAAAATGTGCGTCGTACATATAGAGACCTCATACTTACTGTATGACGCGTTCATTTGTTGTTTGAAATTATTTTTGCCATATTGGGCCATGTTCAATACGTGATTGATAGAATTGATATTAAAACAGCATTGTGTGTATTTGTTTAATGGATAACCAGTATCAGTAAATACAAATCATTAATGTAATACAGTATTGTTTATAATAGCCATTTTGTGAAAATGATAAATTTTGTTAGCCTAAATAATGGACCCAGGGAGAAACCTGATTGCCATTATCTGGAGTCAGGAAGGAATTTATTTTTCCCCTTATGAGACAGCATTGACTGATGTTTCACTGGGGTTTGCCTTCCTCTGGATGAAAATACTGTAAATACCAATATACTGTAGGATAAGTATCTTTCGTCTAAATGTAGCAGGTTGCACTTGATCAAGCTCATCTACTACGTAACTATGTAACATCCTCGCTATGTCAAATACATTGTTGGATTAATACAGTACATAGCAATGTAATTATGTGCTATACACAACTAAGAGGTTTTTTTTAGGGTTTACACCAAATTTAAGTTGGTGATTAATTTTGGTGCATTATTAAATTGATTTTGTGGCGCGCAGAAATATTACTTTTAGTACACAAAAAAATATTCATCTGTACGCCAAATGCAGCCCGTTTCTGTGCGCCAAGGCAATGAAAAAGATGCTGATGGCACAGATACTGTAAAGCCACAGCTAAAAAAAAGCCATTTCCGATGCTTAGTTCTATGAACCCCATAGTTTTCAGAGAGGGAGGAGCTATTGGATCAGTTTGCTTTGACCTAACGTTGTTATTATTATTAATACTAATGGTAAGAAATTAAAATCCTAAATTGACTGTCAGCCAAAAAAATACATGTCAAGTTTTTTTTCTTCTATAAAACTACAGATCTGGAAATATATGTAAAAAATCCCCCACGCTCAGCAAGTGCGGAGAATAACAGGCGACAGTGTTTGAAGGTGTGTAAACAGTTATGCACCGTCAAAACATCTTTATTACCAGGCTCGTAAGACTTTGATTAGTGATGCCATATTAACGTGTGGGAGGCAAATTCAGCTTCAGCTTAACAAATATGCATTAATTAATACAATGTATCAAGGATACAATGTGACAAAACACAAACAGCCACAAGACTCAACATATGTGGTTTTGTCACTTAAATCATTCATAGCCTAACAACTGCGTACGGGCACATAAAATATACACAATCGTGTCATTATTCAAGGCTGCCAATAACAGGTTTTAGACAGGCTCAGTTTCCTTGCAAAACCTTATTTCCCTTTTATTCTCAGAATGAACTGCTATCAGCGTTTGTCTTGCTGATAAAAGACTTGAATACTGTTAACAACTTCCCAGCTTCATTATTTTCCTAGAGATGGAGGATCAAGGGATCACGAGTAGCAATAATGTGAAGAAACTTACACACAAGTATCCCACTTCTACAATTAAAACGATCTGTATTTAATACAGTACAGTATGTTAATTTGTTTTGTTTTTTTTACGAAGGTGAAGTAATTCCTCTCTGCTTGAGAGGCCTACAATAGATTGATAAGCAATTGATGGCATTCTGCAAGATACCTGGATCCATGCAATATCCAGTGATTGTTCTAGGAATGTGGATGTAACTAAAAACAAGAAGATAACACGTACAGTATACCAGCTTCAAATATATGAATACCACAGGAAAGTAAGTTGCAGTTGTTTTATTCACAGACACAGGGGTGAGTATATAGATACAGTATTTCTAGGGCACTTCACCATCACAATTATCTTCACAGGAGTAATACCAACTACAGCCAAAGTGAACCAATATCTGTGGCATATTTAGGAAGTAAAAACTGGGAGGTTATGTATTAGTTACATAATTACACAGTAGCTTAGAGTGCAACAATATATGTTGATCTTTTTTCTGTGAATGTTATTTAGTTCTAAGTTTTTTATATATATATATAAAAAATTAAATAGTGGTGATTACCTAGTCTAGTCTCAAACCTGCTTAGCCATTAGGACCAACCTCACACTGATGATACCCATCAAGGTTGAAACATGTCTGTGAGTGGGTTTAATGGCTTTGCATCTCATCCCAGCCTCTGTCTAAAAGCTGTGTTTAAAACAGCATGCATTGGCTTGAGGATTTGCTTGTGTAAAACGAGCTTGAGACAAAAGGTGGCACTGAGTGCTCATTTGCATGTCATTTCCCAGAATCCCTTGCTGCAGTTGAAGCGCTGTATGCTGGGCGATAATGGGGAAAGACAGGGTTGCAGACCTGTCTAAGACATGCAAATGAACATTCAGTAATATTTACAGTTGATATATATATATATATATATATATATATATATATATATATATATATATTTGAAAAAGGTTTCACAGGCACTCCAATATAGTATTCTGAATGGGTGGTGCATATCCCATAAAGATAACAAAAACATACATTACCAGAAACTGGCAAAAAGGAGACAGCACTCAGGCAGGTAAACTCAGTAAGTGTATTAAAACACAAAGCACAGAAGTCCAACGTTTCGATCCCACAGGGGGATCTTCCTCAGGGGATATATATTACTTAGAACTATATAACATTCACAGAAAGGTCAACATATGTTGTGTATATATATATATATATATATATATATATACAGTATATGTTTTGAAGCAGACAACACAAACAAAATAATATAGTACAGTGAATAAAGTGCAAATATAAAAGTCAAATATAAATAGTCTATCTCTTTAAGGTGCATTTAAAGGTCTGAGGTCCTGCAATGGATCCTCCAAGGGGGAGAAATTAGCAAAATAAGACCTCAGAGCTACCAGT
The DNA here is from genome assembly GCF_040206685.1 of Ascaphus truei. Classification (NCBI taxonomy): domain Eukaryota; kingdom Metazoa; phylum Chordata; class Amphibia; order Anura; family Ascaphidae; genus Ascaphus; species Ascaphus truei. The sequence continues at coordinate 526,753,125 of NC_134483.1, forward strand.
AAAAGAGATAACCATTAAGTGAGATCGGTCTCATTGATATTGTGCTATGCACCTGTAGGTAAAAGTGAGTGTGTAGATTGCTTTCTTGAGTTGACATCAGATGATGCCAGTGGCCGGGCGACGTTTGTACGCATGTTCGTCTACAGCACTAGTATTTGCTGCTTGCTGTTAGCTCTATGCTCTCAGAGATTTGACTGAGGTCCAGTAAATGAACCCAATGCGTTTCTCTTAGCAAAGCTTCTTCAGGGATGATATATATATAACTTAGTTTGTTAATTCTTTGTCGGTCCAGTCAAATGTATCACACTACCTACTCCTAATCGCTCCTTTGTTATTTTACTACATTGTTTAAAGCAGGGGAGCGCAAACTTTTGGAGCTGACCCCCCCCCCCCCCGCCTGCTCCCCCAGATGTTTGCGCCCCTTTTACTTTTTGACCAGCGTCAAATGACGCAGAGTTGACGTCACAGGACCCCATTGCCATGGCGACGGGTGTCAAATGATGCCGCGGGTCATGAGACGTCACATCACATTGCCCCGCTGTGTCATTTGATGCCGTGTTGGCATGGCGACCAGGCACAACAAAGCTACTGAATCCTGGTAAGTAGGTTACATTGGCCTTGCGCAATCCCCGGCATTTAATTTAAATGCCTCAGGGAAGAGCGCGGGACCTCTGCAACCGCACGCACCCCCCAAAGAATACTGCGCCCCTTTCAAGTTTGCGCACCCCTGGTTTAAGGCATAGCGATAATAAATTACCCCATTGGGTTTCGGCTCCATGAACTCTCAGCCTTACATTCGAGGATCTAAGGCGGTGGTGGGTTCACTAAGTCGCGATGCGGGTAACGCACCCTGACCTGGCGTTAGGTGCCATTGACTTGACAAATGTTAACGTCAGACTGGGGTGTGCTACCCTGCATCACGGCTCAGTGAATCCAAGCTTTTGGCCATTCTTTACTATATTGTGTTACCACTTCCCTGTGCAAGAGAGGATTTTAACTCCATTCATTTCAGTGCAATTGATCTCCTCTGTAGCACGGGGACATATAATCACAGCAGGTTGAATAAGTGTCTATAAAAGAGGCAGAGAGACCAATTAAGTGCATACACACCTGTAGCAAATGTCAACGTGAATTTGCAAGCATTGTACGTTTTCAAGCAGTAAAATCATCCTCAAGATAAAATAGATTCCAACCATCAAGCAAATACAAAGAAATGCAGGTATCTTCTGAAAAGCTGGTAATGGGAGCAGATTATGAATCTTGCTATTATTGAAAAATCATCACAACAGAAAATGTAATTTTAATGTAGTATGATAATCAAACATTGGAATATCCTATTCATTACTTGCAGTCATCTTTCTGAGTAGGGACTTTAAATGAAGTATTAGATCCATACTTCTAATTAATTGTTCTTGAATTAGCTGAACTGGACATTACAACTACATACAAATAGCTAGAGATAGCTACAAACCAGAGTAAAATATATACATTGAGTACTATTTGACAGCACACAAACTGCTTTGTAATGAAGCCATAAATTGGATGAAGCTAATTTCCTTGGAGCAGGCTAACCTGTACAGCTGGCATGCAGAAGTCAATAAACTTTTATGGGCCTCTGCTACCCAGCCATTTTCAGCAGCTAAATTACCACAGCCCATTACAAGGTGTGTTATGGTCATCAAACAGTAAACAGACCCTTCATTGAAAAAGGTCTGCAGCCAAAAGTTCAGAAGACTATTCTAGTAATATATTATGCTGGCATAAAGGAGACGCAGTGCAAGTTATGAGCTCATCGTTCTACTGAAGGATTATTCTAAAGACTTCTCATAATCGAGAAGTAAAGGTGAAACATTTTATTGTTATCACCTGATATCCAATCGCCACTAAAATGTCAATTGCACCTGCAATGCTCAACATGTAGTGATGCGGAAATCATTCAGTAGTTAGAATGCACTTAATGACATTAAACACAATGTGACTCTAATGACTCTGAATTGCTCAGTGTGTATGAATTATGCACACAACACACAGATTCTAACCTATTCCCCAAGAAAGGTCCCAATGATTGGGATTTTCTTTGGTTTTCCTGAGATGAGGAAATATATGGTACCGTAAATGGCTACATGATTTACAAAACAATCCTAATTTGAAGGTTGCTAAATCATTGTCTGATGTACTAATCGAACAACCGTGAAATTAAGACTTTTTGCTAATATAAAATACTCCGTTCCTTTGGGTCGCTAATTCTTTGATTCGCAATAATAATTGTAGAAAGATTTTCTAGGAAACAGCTTGCATCTATTTTCTATAAACGTACACGAGTTCATTTATTTTTCTGATAATGGTTACGCTGTTTAAATAATGTGTCATTCCTTTACTGTATTTGCCTCACTACCTTTGCTAGCGGACAGGCTAACTGAGCTCCCATCCATTCCGTGGCAAATTAACTTCCCATTAACATGTACGAAAACCCCTGTAATAATTTACAGGGATATTTAAAATCTAAAGGAGTATTTCACACATATTTTTCAAAAGGTATAAGGCGGGGGGTATCTGGAGCTGAACCACAGTCATTTCAGCTCAGGGGACCCCCTGGTTTCTGGGATTGTTAACATCTGTAGGTGCTTCCTGTACTCTATGGTTCTTAAAACCCCTTTGGCATGCAGGCCGACAGGAAGCTGCGATGGATGACCTTGCAGCTGGTTTTACGGCTCCCTTGCCGTGGAGATTTAAACCTCAATAATGTTTATAATGAAGAAAGGCAAAGAAGGATGTGTCGCAGAGTTGTTCCTTTCTTTCATGTAGAAAAAAGAGGGAGTAGGGGGTCTGACACCTTTTATTGGACCAAAAAGTAGTTGATATATGTTACAAGCTTTTCCTGATCAAAGACCCCGAAAGGTTTGAAAGCTTGTAACATAGCAACGTCCAATAAAAGGTATCATACCACCTACTCCCTCTCCCTCCTTTGTTACTATAACGAAAAAAAGGAGAGATAGTCGCACTCGTAGTGTTCAATAGATCCTCAGATCATTTTATTTGTATTCAATCAATGTACGCAATATAACATTGTTCTTCTTGCATGTCGGGATTGCTCCTTTTCTTGTTGTTTCCTCCTTAACTGCTTTATCTAATCTAATATATTCTTATCATTTTTTTTGTTAGCGATTCCTCCAGTTTTTTCTGTGCTTGCAACTACAAGCTTAATTGGCCAAACTTGCTCCTCGCGCCCCTGGTCCCAAGGCAAGTGGCGATTGGAAGGAGGGAGTGCAGGGTGGGCAGAGTTCCGGAGCACAATTCCCTTTGTCTTCTTTGCGTCTTCCCCCTCATCTGAAGAATCAGGCAGATCGCAGCCTTCGATCATGGCTCTGCTCGGGTTGTCATCCATTGCCATTTTAACCCAATGCAACATATTGAAACCCGAGCAGGGCCAATGTTGTACAAGGCTGAGATCAGACACAACGTGCAAGAGGAGAAAGGACCGCATGTGGCGTCCCACCTTGTTGCAGCTTGCATACCAATGGCATAGGGAATGAGATAAGACCATCTGGCCTGTCACTGTCTCTACCAGTAATCATGATATACCAGTCAATCAGTCCCAGTCGGGTTAATAGTATCACTCATATCTGTTCATTATATATATGGCATAGAGAATTAGATAGCACCATCTGTTTTTTTCTCTACTCTCTACCATTAATGATTATATACCAGTCCATGAATTCCAATTGGGTTTTTTAATACCCTCATCTATTGATATAGGAAATAGTCTCCTCCTTCCAACTAGTAGACAACAAGTTTGACTTGGAAACAGCATCCTTCATGCACTCGGTCTCCAACATAATATACTTGATTTGAAATTGTATTTTAAAATAGTCTCCTAACTGGTCTCGTCCTGACTCCTGTCTTTGTTTTACCGCGTCCTGTTCTGAGCCAGAGTTGGAAACAGGCAGAAAATATTATTATTAGATTATCATTGTTTTTGAAAAATGGTTTGCAAATGGCATAGATACTTATATAGGAAGTAAAAATAAACAGCTCTAGATCCAAAACAAAAAACAATTCCTGAGCTCCTACCAATTGGGCTAAAATATACTAGTGATGTTTACTGTACATTTAGAACCGAAGTCTGTGTGAGAAAGGAGTCATTTGGTTGCATCTTTTAATCAAAACAGGATTCAAGCCGCCAACCTCGTCAAGGTAGACTCTGTTTAGCAGGGTAGAAAATAAAGTTGTCCTCCAGCGCGTGGTCTTATTGCTCTTTTCTTCCGTATATATATATAAAAAAAAAGAACAACAAAAAAAACACACCACAAACAAGTGGTATAATAGGCGTCGACAATACATATTCTTATCTATAGAGAAGTAGAGAACTTAACACTTGCCTGTGTGTTTGTTCCCGTGGTGTATACTCCTCTATGTTCTTTCTGCTGTTACCTTAAAAAGTGGAGAGAGGCATAGCATAATACTGTTTTATTGGAAAAAATGTAAAAGATATGGTAAAATACACTTACAAACAGCCAACCACATGGATCGTGGTGGTTTCTGTTGCTGCAAATGTCCTTTAATAGTAGCTCTTTTTGGAGGTGCTTTGCAGTCACCCGTTTTCCAACTCCTGACTGTCAGTTTGTGTCCACGGAAATGAGGGGCTTCCCCAGACTTGTGCAGTCTGTTGTGCCTCTCCTCGTCCGTTTCTGTGCACCGCGCATGCGCCGACATCTCTGCTGGCTGTCAATGCTGATTGGGTGATCCGCAGTCTCCAAAAGTATGGTGGCTCCAAGAGATCAAAAAGGTGTCCACATCAAACGCGTTTAGCCCGGTTTGGCTTCCTCAGTGATGCATAGTGGGTGTAATGCAGTCTCCTTCGGTTTTGGCTCCTCCCATTTATTCAAATATACCCTATTGTTAGTACTATCATACTCATGGGTTGACAGTTGCTACGAACACATTATTAGTGAATCCTTTGAAGATATTGTACACAGAGTCTTCACTTGCAAAAACTACAAATTCATATGCGCATTTAAACATATAAACATTTAAACATGTCACCGGAAGATTTATCTACAGGTAAAAAGTTTCAGAAGATTTCTCCTCTGGACATTTGCTGACAGAGATCTCCTCCTTTTCAATTCCTAGAAAAATATTAACTACACAAAATTTGATAAGAAATCCTAAAAATGTTATTAAATTTATAAAATCAATAAAAATTCATAAGAAAGCAGCAATTTCATATCTATATTAAGACCTAAAGGAGCAAGTGTCTGCTGGGTAAATATCCAGAAGGTTTCTCTCTTAGACATTTTTTGACAAAAGTCTCCTCCTCTCCAATCATGCTTTACCTTTTCTATTCCCCAGAATCCAAAACATTTGGGATTCATGTTGTGTTTTGTTTTATAATGCTGGGATACACTGTGAGTCTCCAATCCGTTTGAGATATTTCGTATATGCTCTCCAATTCTCGTTTTTAATTTCCGAATAGTCCTACCAACGTACTGTAATTTGCAGCTACATTCTAATGCATAAATTACTCCTTTGCTATTACATGTAATGTTTGATTTAATAATGTACTTAACTGGTGATATATTGCTTATGAATTCCTTCATTTTTGTTTCTTGCTTTCTGTTGTTGTTGCAGGCTTTGCAATTAAGGCATTTTATAAACCCTTTTGAGGCTTGGTCTAACCAGTTTTCTTTTGATTTGTTATTTATAAAGCTAGGTACTAATTTCTGTTTTATGTTGGGGTCTCTCGAGAAAATCACATCAGGTTTTTGGCCAATAACTTCTTTGAGCCACTGATCCTTCTGTAACACATGCCAATGTTTGTTAAGAATACCCTTAATATTACCAAACTGTGTATTAAATCTGGTAACAAAGGGAATTCTTTGGTTACTCTTTCCTGTGTTAACTATTGTATCTATTTTGTATTCTAACATCTTTGATCTATCTAAACAGTTGACTTTTTGGATTGCATTATTTAATACTTTATTCTGATATTTTTTCTCAATGAATTTTTGTCTCATAGGCTCTATTTGTAGTTCATAATCCTCTTTTCTTGTGCAGTTCCTTTTTAGCCGTCTAAATTCTCCAAAGGGTACATTTTCTAACCAGCTTCTTTTGCGACAGCTGGTGGCACTAATATAATTATTGCAATGAACTGTTTTAAAATGTGTTTAGGAGGGACCTACACTGAATATATGCAATATCATTGCCCTATGGACTAAACTTTGTGAAGTATGTGTAAGTGCCCTGAAGGGGTTAAATAAAAGAAGCAAATGCTTATTGGTGATTTAGTGCAATTAAAAGCTGACCAAAGCCAGTAATAAAGTTCCCTTATTATAATGGTAAACCATGGGTGCACAAATCCCCTGGTGTGAAATATTAATACTTACAAATCTCTTCTTTCTGTCAGCCATAAACACTCACCTCTTCCAGATTAAAACGTCATGATTTTTAAAATTCAATTCACATATTTCCCATAAAAGGAAAATATAAAACAATATATTTTTTAGAATCAAAACCACAACACAAACAGACCCTTATATTATACTCCTAAATAGAGAAATGTTGAGGATATCTAAAAACACTCAATCTGTAATCTCTCACATTTTGCTAGCCTCCAAATGATCAATTGCTAGACACTTGAAACAAGTGGATCCTCCATTAAAGAGACAATCCAGGCCTGCAAATTTCTTTATGAATTTATTTATTTTTTATATAGGATTGAAAGATGGGGTGTCCAGAGTGGAACCTCGTTAAGTTTAGCTCAGGTGACCCCCTGCTTCCAGAGATACTTACCTCCGATATAGGTGATGGTAGCAGCTCGCCTCGGCTACCAGGGTACACAATATGTCCGATGTTGAAATATTTTGTATCCTGCCAGCCAATAGAAAGCTGTAATGTCATTGGTGCAGCTTCGTATTGGACCATATGATGCAGGAGTTTTAAACTTTAAAGCACTGCTTGCTCAGCCAGAGCAGCTGCCGGCACCTACTTTGGAGGTAAGTATCTCTCGAAGCAGGGGGTCCCCAGAGCAGTAATTAACAAGGTTTAGCTCCGGAGACCCCCTGCTTTTACTATCTATAAAAAGAATTCATGGGCATGGATTGCTCCTTTAATCAGTTAATGAGACCCTTATGGAGAGATTGTCTTAGTGTCCTCAATGGCACTTATGAGATGTTGTGCAATTTGGGCCCCATGGCAAAATTCAATATACTCATAAAACTCTGAGCTTACTCTTGAAAGAACTAACAGACAATACACCATATTTTGGTATTTTAAACTTTACTGTATTTGGTGTTCTATGGAATAAATAAACATATTTATATTCTTTTTAAAAACTTTTTGTCAGTGCCGATATTTAGAGTATACTTACACCCCCACCCTGCATTTACAGCAGCTAGCCTCCAAAGGCAGTGTTTTTCTGGAGTGCTGACTTTTTTTGTACATTCTAGATACCCCTCCCTCCCCTTCCTTTGTTTTAGTTTTGTTTCTTTACCCTTTTTACCTCAATATTAGGTAATATTCCAAAACTTTGAAATTAAATAATATTGTGTATATATATATATATATATATAATTTTTTTTTTTTAAACACAGGGTCAAGTTCACGTCTTTAGATGCCATTTCATCACCAGCTGATATGAGCTTCAGAAAAAATATCCTACGATTTCAATATGAGAAGACTGGAAACTCTTACTGTGGTTATATTCGATGACCTTTCCCTGAAGTCTCACTTTTGTATTGCATGTGTACAGTATGTATGTGCCTAAGGAGAAATGTCCAAGCTTCTTCTTTTGATCTTCACATCTAAATGGCCTTTCTACTTCACATAGGAATCTGTCGCCAGAATAATTGTTATTACTGCCTAGATACAGAAGCCGAGACTTTTGTTTTAGTGCTGTAATCAAAACCACAACATCACAGAAGTCCCCAAATCACCAAGCAGCAGGGATGTAAGGAAGACTTTATTGTCCAAAAAATGAAAGTGCCAGTGTGTGCAATATTGTGACCAATTAATTTACTATGTAGAAGGTAAAAATTGAACATGGCCAGATGTAAGAAACACAACACATAGGGATATATTATTGATCACCCATAAAATCCAGTGCTGAATGCATAAAGAGAACTTTTCAACTGTTCTGCGTGGGGGTTTTTATTTCGAATTTTTTAGTGTTCAACCCCTTATTGTAATAAAGTATACCCATTCATCCCTTTAACATCACCTCTGTCAATATCAATTCCTGTTATGCTGTTGTAGGGCAGGTCAGAGAAAATTCTCAATAGTGGCTTTTTTTAGTTAATAATGAAATACTATCTTGCATATGTTTTTTAATTGTGCCACAGTATAACCGTGTATGATGTGATATTAATAATAAAGGCAAAACATGAGAAATATGTTTAACACTCGTGTTTTAAATAGCATGTTTGGACAGAGTAAATATCTTGGCATTTACAAAGAATAGTATAGAAACAAAGAACTAAAGTGCATCAAATCTTCAATTTATATATTATACAGTAGTGCAGTGAAATAGTCTATCAACTAATATGTATGAATAAAAATAGAAAAAAAATTGGGGCGCAATTACAATATTTTGTTAAATACAACCCCAAAGTTAATAAGGGGCTGCTCTGTCAAAGAACTCTCTCTCTCATTATTTCATCGTTATGGGACTTTGATCACAACCACAGATTCATTGTTATGTTCATACAGTCTATCTAGAGCATCAGACATATTTTTTATTAGTACCTAAATTGCACCTGTGCCTATTTCTACTTGTATCTATCTTTGATTTTTTTTGTGTGAGACCTGAGACATTGTGGCAGCACATTTAGACACATTTATAGCCATGTTACTAGGCTTCTGCTATTTTGCGCATCCTATTCCCTCTCGCCATATATATATATCAAAAATATATAATATATCGATATAACAAAAATATATTAAGTGCGCAGAGAAGCGTGGGTTAATTATGTAGATTCTATTATGCTGCCACAATGTTTGGTTTTAACACAGAAAACCCAAGGTATGTATGATAAATGTAACAATTGGTGCAAGATAGGATAGACTAAGAATAAAGAATCCTATTAAAGGAGGGACTGAAATGTAGAGATATGGTGAGTACAAAGTCCTTATTAAAATCCTGGAAGCAATAGAAATGTCCAATGATCTATAATATCATAGAGTAAGGCACTTGAAAAGTTACTGTTCACTTAGTAATAGTGTGTGATAAGGAAGTGTAGGAAAGTTCTCTTCTGAGTGTGCTGGTTAGGACTTAGCGTCTCAGAGGTGCAGCCCCTGT